>NW_026867711.1:58331-85831 GCF_020745735.1 Hemiscyllium ocellatum | reverse complement strand
GGGAGGGGGAGGGGCTCGTGCCCAACGGAACACGGACTCTGGGGTTTCAGAGCCAGCCTCAGAATGGGCAGAGGGGCAGAGGGGGCACTGGGGGGAGGAGGGAGGGGCGAGGGGGCGGGTGGCAGAGGACAGGGCACCTCAGGGTGTGGAGTCGGGGTGTGTCAGAGAGGGGCAGGGTCACGGGAGAGGCTGGCTCTGGGGGGGAGGGGGAGGGGGCTTTACCCACTTGCAGGGCCTTTCCCAAAGCAGGCCGCTCAGCCCTTCGATCCTACCCCGCTGTCCCATCCGATGGATCCCGCTCAGGGCCGTATTCGGGACGGCAGATTGGGACGGGGAACGGGACAGCGTTTGGACGGGGGAAGGGGGGAGGGGGTTTGAATTCGGGGAGGGGAAGACCACCCCGAGAGGGGGACAGCAGCAGGCCCCCTGTTGGCGGCCGTGCAGGTAACACCCGCCACCCTCAATGCATGGTGAGGCGGTGCCCCCTACCAGCCAGGCTCTGTACTGCGGGAGACAGGAAATGGGGGGAGATATGGTTGAGATTCCCCACAGTGTGGGGCCAGGCCCTTCGGCCCGACAAGCCCCCACCCAGCCCTGACTCATTCCCCTACATTGACCCCTTCCCCCTACGGGACAATGCCAGCCTGGCCAATCAGCCCCCGAACCTGCCTGTTTTCGGAGGGTGGGCACACACCCACACACAGCCCCACCCCACCCAGACAGTGGCCGGAGGCTGGGATCGAACCCAGGTCTCTGGGGCTGTGAGGCAGCAGTGCCAACCCCCGCGCCCCCGTGCCGCCGGTATACCAGGGACACACCGCCCGGTCCCTCTCTCTCCCACATCCTCACACAGCCCTTCAGCCCCGAGGTCTATATACACCTCCGTCTCTCACTGCTCTCTGCCCTCGGGAATCACACAGACCCCTCCCCCCCCTCCCCCCCACTCTCTCTGGGAGGGGGGAGACATTTCTCCTCGAGGGGACCACCCCTTACTGTCCCGTGCCCGGGAGGGAGTGCAGGGGAAAGGCTGTAATGTCCCCTCTGGGCGCCATCTTGGGGACAGGGTCCCTGGGGGCAGACTCGAATCAGTCCAAAATAAAGACGGGGACAGGAATCGAGAGTTGACACCGTCCAGAATGAGAATAAAGAGGGGCTTTAAATCACTCAAGGGCCAGGCCCAGGATCAGGGAGTGCGGGCCCTGCCAAGCCTCACACACTAGGCCTCACTGTCTCCAAATGCTGACCTCTGACCCAGACTCTCCCCAGGAAAAGTCCCCCTGTCGGGCCTGGGATCGCTCTGCTCCTGTGCAGGGACTGGGACTCTGTGCTGGGACTGGGACTCTGTGCTGGGACTGGGACTCTGTGCTGGGACTGGAGGTCTGTGCTGGGACTGGGACTCTGTGCTGGGACTGGGACTCTGTGCTGGGACTGGAGGTCGGTGCTGGGACTGGAGCTCTGTGCTGGGACTGGAGGTCTGTGCTGGGACTGGGCCTCTGCGCTGGGACTGGGCCTCTGTGCTGGGACTGGGACTCTGTGCTGGGACTGGGCCTCTGTGCTGGGACTGGGCCTCTGTGCTTGGACTGGGACTATGTGCTGGGACTGGTGGTCTGTGCTGGGACTGGAGGTCTGTGCTGGGACTGGGGCTCTGTGCTGGGACTGGAGGTCTGTGCTGGGACTGGGTCTCTTGCTGGGATTGGGGCTCTGTGCTGGGACTCTGTCTCTGTGCTGGGACTGGGAGTACGAGCTGGGACTGGGGCTCTGTGCTGGGACTGGAGCTCTGTGCTGGGACTGGGGTTCTGTGCTGGGATTGGGGCTCTGTGCTGGATCTGAGGCTCTGTGCTGGGACTGGGGCTCTGTGCTGGGACTGGAGCTCTGTGCTGGGACTGGAGGTCTGCGCTGGGACGGAGCTCTGTGCTGGGACTGCAGGTCTGTGCTGGGACTGGGACTCTGTGCTGGGACTGGAGGTCTGTGCTGGGACTTGGGCTCTGTGCTGGGACTGGGACTCTGTGCTGGGATTGGGACTCTGTGCTGGGACTGGAGATCTGTGCTGGGACGGGGCCTCTGTGCTGGGACTGGGACTCTGTGCTAGGACTGGGACTCGGTGCTGGGACTGGAGGTCTGTGCTGGGACTGGGCCTCTGTGCTGGGACTGGGTCTCTGTGCTGGGACTGGAGGTCTGCGCTGGGACTGGAGCTTTGTGCTGGGACTGGGCCCCTGAGCTGGGACTGGAGATCTGTGCTGGGACTTGACATCTGCGCTGGGACAGGAGCTCTGTGCTGGGACTGGAGGTCTGTGCTGGGACTGGAGGTCTGTGCTGGGACTGGGCCTCTGTGTTGGGACTGGGGCTCTGTACTGGTACTGGAGGTCTGTGCTGGTACTGGAGGTCTGT
This sequence comes from Hemiscyllium ocellatum, assembly GCF_020745735.1. NCBI lineage: Eukaryota > Metazoa > Chordata > Chondrichthyes > Orectolobiformes > Hemiscylliidae > Hemiscyllium > Hemiscyllium ocellatum. The sequence goes on along the minus strand of NW_026867711.1, from coordinate 83,443 downwards.
GCTGGGACTGGGGTTCTGTCCTGGGACTGGAGGTCTGTGCTGGGACTGGAGGTCTGTGCTGGGACTGGGGTTCTGTCCTGGGACTGGTGGCCTGTGCTGGGACTGGAGGTCTGTGCTGGGACTGGGCCTCTGTGCTGGGACTGGTGGTCTGTGCTGGGACTGGAGGTCTGTGCTGGGACTGGGCATCTGTGCTGGGACTGGAGGTCTGTGCTGGGACTGGGTCTCGTGCTGGGATTGGGGCTCTGTGCTGGGACTCTGTCTCTGTGCTGGGACTGGGAGTACGAGCTGGGACTGGGGCTCTGTGCTGGGACTGGAGCTCTGTGCTGGGACTGGGGTTCTGTGCTGGGACTGGGGCTCTGTGCTGGATCTGAGGCTCTGTGCTGGGACTGGGGCTCTGTGCTGGGACTGGAGCTCTGTGCTGGGACTGGAGGTCTGTGCTGGGACTGGAGGTCTGTGGTGGGACTGGGACTCTGTGCTGGGACTGGAGGTCTGTGCTGGGACTTGGGCTCTGTGCTGGGACTGGGACTCTGTGCTGGGATTGGGACTCTGTGCTGGGACTGGAGATCTGTGCTGGGACGGGGCCTCTGTGCTGGGACTGGGACTCTGTGCTAGGACTGGGACTCGGTGCTGGGACTGGAGGTCTGTGCTGGGACTGGAGCTCTGTGCTGGGACTGGGGTTCTGTGCTGGGACTGGGGCTCTGTGCTGGATCTGAGGCTCTGTGCTGGGACTGGGGCTCTGTGCTGGGACTGGAGCTCTGTGCTGGGACTGGCGGTCTGCGCTGGGACGGAGCTCTGTGCTGGGACTGGGACTCTGTGGTGGGACTGGAGGTCTCTACTGGGATTGGAGGTCTGTGCTGGGACTTGGGCTCTGTGCTGGGACTGGGACTCTGTGCTGGGATTGGGACTCTGTGCTGGGACTGGAGATCTGTGCTGGGACTGGAGGTCTGTGCTGGGACTGGAGGTCTCTGCTGGGACTGGAGGTCTGTTCCGGGACTGGGCCTCTGTGCTGGGACTGGAGGACTGTGCTGGGACTGGGCCTCACTGTTGGGACTGGAGGTCTCTGCTGGGACTGGAGGTCTGTGCTGGGACTGGGCCCTGTGATGGGACTGGGCCTCTGTGCTGGGACTGGAGGTCTGTGCTGGGACTGGGACTCTGTGCTAGGACTGGGACTCGGTGCTGGGACTGGAGGTCTGTGCTGGGACTGGAGCTCTGTGCTGGGACGGGAGCTCTGTGCTGGGACTGGAGATCTGTTCCGGGACTGGGCATCTGTGCTGGGACTGGAGGTTTGTGCTGGGACTGGAGGTCTCTTCTGGGACTGCGCCTCTGTGTTGGGACTGGAGGTCTCTGCTGGGACTGGGACTCTGTGCTGGGACTGGAGGTCTGTGCTGGGACTGGAGCTCTGTGTTGGGACTGAAGATCTGTGCTGGGACTGGAGGTCTGTGCTGGGACTGGGACTCTGTGCTGGGACTGGAGGTCTCTACTGGGATTGGAGTTCTGTGCTGGGACTGGAGGTCTGTGCTGGGACTGGAGGTCTGTGCTGGGACTGGAGCTCTGTGTTGGGACTGAAGATCCGTGCTGGGACTGGAGGTCTGTGCTGGGACTGGAGGTCTCTGCTGGGACTGGAGGTCTGTGCTGGGACTGGGCCCTGTGATGGGACTGGGCCTCTGTGCTGGGACTGGAGGTCTGTGCTGGGACTGGAGCTCTGTGCTGGGACTGGAGGTCTGTGCTGGGACTGGAGGTCTGTGCTGGGACTGGGGCTCTGTGCTGGGACGGGGCCTCTGTTCTGGGTCTGGAGGTCTGTGCTGGGACTGGATCTCTGTGCTGGGACTGGAGGTCTGTGCTGGGACTGGAGGTCTGTGCTGGGACTGGGCCTCTGTGCTGGGACTGGAGATCTGTGCTGGGACTGGGCCTCTGTGCTGGGCCTGGAGGTCTGTGCTGGGACTGGAGGTCTGTGCTGGGACTGGGCCTCTGTGCTGGGACTGGGATTCTGTGCTGAGACTGGGGCTCTGTGCTGGGACTGGAGATCTGTGCTGGTACTGGGCCTCTGTGCTGGGACTGGGACTCTGTGCTGGGACTGGGAATCTGTGCTGGGACTGGAGGTCTGTGCTGGGACTGGGCCTCTGTGCTGGGACTGGGCCTCTGTACTGGGACTGGAGGTCTGTGTTGGGACTGGGCCTCTGTGCTGGGACTGGGTCTCTGTGCTGGGACTGGAGGTCTGTGCTGGGACTGGAGGTCTGTGCTGGGACTAGGCCTCTGTGCTGGGACTGGGCCTCTGTGCTGGGACTGGAGATCTGTGCTGGGACTGGGCCTCTGTGCTGCGACTGGGTCTCTGTGCTGGGACTGGAGGTCTGCGCTGGGACTGGAGCTTTGTGCTGGGACTGGGCCCCTGAGCTGGGACTGGAGATCTGTGCTGGGACTTGACATCTGCGCTGGGACAGGAGCTCTGTGCTGGGACTGGAGGTCTGTGCTGGGACTGGAGGTCTGTGCTGGGACTGGGCCTCTGTGTTGGGACTGGGGCTCTGTACTGGGACTGGAGGTCGGTGCTGGTACTGGAGGTCTGTGCTGGTACTGGAGGTCTGTGCTGGGACTGGGGTTCTGTCCTGGGACTGGAGGTCTGTCCTGGGACTGGTGGTCTGTGCTGGGACTGGAGGTCTGTGCTGGGACTGGGCCTCTGTGCTGGGACTGGTGGTTTGTGCTGGGACTGGAGGTCTGTGCTGGGACTGGGACTCTGTGCTGGGACTGGAGGTCTGTGCTGGGACTGGGTCTCGTGCTGGGATTGGGGCTCTGTGCTGGGACTCTGTCTCTGTGCTGGGACTGGGAGTACGAGCTGGGACTGGGGCTCTGTGCTGGGACTGGAGCTCTGTGCTGGGACTGGGGTTCTGTGCTGGGACTGGAGCTCTGTGCTGGGACTGGAGGTCCGCGCTGGGACGGAGCTCTGTGCTGGGACTGCAGGTCTGTGCTGGGACTGGGACTCTGTGCTGGGACTGGAGGTCTGTGCTGGGACTTGGGCTCTGTGCTGGGACTGGGACTCTGTGCTGGGATTGGGACTCTGTGCTGGGACTGGAGATCTGTGCTGGGACGGGGCCTCTGTGCTGGGACTGGGACTTTGTGCTCGGACTGGGACTCGGTGCTGGGACTGGAGGTCTGTGCTGGGACTGGAGCTCTGTGCTGGGACTGGGGTTCTGTGCAGGGACTGGGGCTCTGTGCTGGATCTGAGGCTCTGTGCTGGGACTGGGGCTCTGTGCTGGGACTGGAGCTCTGTGCTGGGACTGGAGGTCTGTGCTGGGACGGAGCTCTGTGCTGGGACTGGGACTCTGTGGTGGGACTGGAGGTCTCTACTGGGATTGGAGGTCTGTGCTGGGACTTGGGCTCTGTGCTGGGACTGGGACTCTGTGCTGGGATTGGGACTCTGTGCTGGGACTGGAGATCTGTGCTGGGACTGGAGGTCTGTGCTGGGACTGGAGGTCTCTGCTGGGACTGGAGGTCTGTTCCGGGACTGGGCCTCTGTGCTGGGACTGGAGGACTGTGCTGGGACTGGGCCTCACTGTTGGGACTGGAGGTCTCTGCTGGGACTGGAGGTCTGTGCTGGGACTGGGCCCTGTGATGGGACTGGGCCTCTGTGCTGGGACTGGAGGTCTGTGCTGGGACTGGGACTCTGTGCTAGGACTGGGACTCGGTGCTGGGACTGGAGGTCTGTGCTGGGACTGGAGCTCTGTGCTGGGACGGGAGCTCTGTGCTGGGACTGGAGATCTGTTCCGGGACTGGGCATCTGTGCTGGGACTGGAGGTTTGTGCTGGGACTGGAGGTCTCTTCTGGGACTGCGCCTCTGTGTTGGGATGGAGGTCTCTGCTGGGACTGGGACTCTGTGCTGGGACTGGAGGTCTCTACTGGGATTGGAGCTCTGTGCTGGGACTGGAGGTCTGTGCTGGGACTGGAGCTCTGTGTTGGGACTGAAGATCTGTGCTGGGACTGGAGGTCTGTGCTGGGACTGGGACTCTGTGCTGGGACTGGAGGTCTCTACTGAGATTGGAGTTCTGTGCTGGGACTGGAGGTCTGTGCTGGGACTGGAGCTCTGTGTTGGGACTGAAGATCCGTGCTGGGACTGGAGGTCTGTGCTGGGACTGGAGGTCTCTGCTGGGACTGGAGGTCTGTTCCGGGACTGGGCCTCTGTGCTGGGACTGGAGGACTGTGCTGGGACTGGGCCTCACTGTTGGGACTGGAGGTCTCTGCTGGGACTGGAGGTCTGTGCTGGGACTGGGCCCTGTGATGGGACTGGAGGTCTGTGCTGGGACTGGAGGTCTGTGCTGGGACTGGAGCTCTGTGCTGGGACTGGAGGTCTGTGCTGGGACTGGGGCTCTGTGCTGGGACGGGGCCTCTGTTCTGGGTCTGGAGGTCTGTGCTGGGACTGGATCTCTGTGCTGGGACTGGAGGTCTGTGCTGGGACTGGAGGTCTGTGCTGGGACTGGGCCTCTGTGCTGGGACTGGAGATCTGTGCTGGGACTGGGCCTCTGTGCTGGGCCTGGAGGTCTGTGCTGGGACTGGAGGTCTGTGCTGGGACTGGGCCTCTGTGCTGGGACTGGGATTCTGTGCTGGGACTGGGGCTCTGTGCTGGGACTGGAGATCTGTGCTGGTACTGGGCCTCTGTGCTGGGACTGGGACTCTGTGCTGGGACTGGGAATCTGTGCTGGGACTGGAGGTCTGTGCTGGGACTGGGCCTCTGTGCTGGGACTGGGCCTCTGTACTGGGACTGGAGGTCTGTGTTGGGACTGGGCCTCTGTGCTGGGACTGGGTCTCTGTGCTGGGACTGGAGGTCTGTGCTGGGACTGGAGGTCTGTGCTGGGACTAGGCCTCTGTGCTGGGACTGGGCCTCTGTGCTGGGACTGGAGATCTGTGCTGGGACTGGGCCTCTGTGCTGCGACTGGGTCTCTGTGCTGGGACTGGAGGTCTGCGCTGGGACTGGAGCTTTGTGCTGGGACTGGGCCCCTGAGCTGGGACTGGAGATCTGTGCTGGGACTTGACATCTGCGCTGGGACAGGAGCTCTGTGCTGGGACTGGAGGTCTGTGCTGGGACTGGAGGTCTGTGCTGGGACTGGGCCTCTGTGTTGGGACTGGGGCTCTGTACTGGGACTGGAGGTCGGTGCTGGTACTGGAGGTCTGTGCTGGTACTGGAGGTCTGTGCTGGGACTGGGGTTCTGTCCTGGGACTGGAGGTCTGTGCTGGGACTGGAGGTCTGTGCTGGGACTGGGGTTCTGTCCTGGGACTGGTGGTCTGTGCTGGGACTGGAGGTCTGTGCTGGGACTGGGCCTCTGTGCTGGGACTGGTGGTTTGTGCTGGGACTGGAGGTCTGTGCTGGGACTGGGACTCTGTGCTGGGACTGGAGGTCTGTGCTGGGACTGGGTCTCGTGCTGGGATTGGGGCTCTGTGCTGGGACTCTGTCTCTGTGCTGGGACTTGGAGTACGAGCTGGGACTGGGGCTCTGTGCTGGGACTGGAGCTCTGTGCTGGGACTGGGGTTCTGTGCTGGGACTGGGGCTCTGTGCTGGATCTGAGGCTCTGTGCTGGGACTGGGGCTCTGTGCTGGGACTGGGACTCTGTGCTGGGACTGGAGGTCTGTGCTGGGACTTGGGCTCTGTGCTGGGACTGGGACTCTGTGCTGGGATTGGGACTCTGTGCTGGGACTGGAGATCTGTGCTGGGACGGGGCCTCTGTGCTGGGACTGGGACTCTGTGCTCGGACTGGGACTCGGTGCTGGGACTGGAGGTCTGTGCTGGGACTGGAGCTCTGTGCTGGGACTGGGGTTCTGTGCAGGGACTGGGGCTCTGTGCTGGATCTGAGGCTCTGTGCTGGGACTGGGGCTCTGTGCTGGGACTGGAGCTCTGTGCTGGGACTGGAGGTCTGTGCTGGGACGGAGCTCTGTGCTGGGACTGGGACTCTGTGGTGGGACTGGAGGTCTCTACTGGGATTGGAGGTCTGTGCTGGGACTTGGGCTCTGTGCTGGGACTGGGACTCTGTGCTGGGATTGGGACTCTGTGCTGGGACTGGAGATCTGTGCTGGGACTGGAGCTCTGTTCTGGCACTGGGCTCTGTGCTGGGTCTGGGGATCTGTGCTGGGACTGGAGCTCTGTGCTGGGACTGGGGCTCTGTGCTGGGACTGGAGGTCTGTGCTGGGACTGGGGATCTGTGCTGGGAGTGGAGCTCTGTGCTGGGACTGGGGCTCTGTGCTGGGACTGGAGGTCTGTGCTGGGACTGGCCCTCTGTGCTGGGACTGGAGCTCTGTACTGGGTCTGGGGCTCTGTGCTGGGTCTGGGTCTCTGTGCTGGGACTGGAGCTCTGTGCTGGATCTGGGGCTCTGTGCTGGGTCTGGGTCTCTGTGCTGGGACTGGAGCTCTGTCCTGGGTCTGGATGTCTGTGCTTGGACTGGAGCTCTGTGCTGGGACTGGAAGTTTGTGCTGGGACTGGGTCTCTGTGCTGGGACTGGATGTCTGTGCTGGGACTGGAGCTCTCTGCTGGGACTGGAGGTTTGTGCCGGGACTGGGTCTCTGTGCTAGGACTGGAAGACTGTGCTGGGACTGGGACTCTGTGCTGGGACTGGAGGTCTGTGCTGGGACTGGAGGTCTGTGCTGGGACTTGAGCTCTGTGCTGGGACTGGAGGTCTGTGCTGGGACTGAACGTCTGTGCTGGGACTGGGCCTCTGTGCTGGGACTGGATGTCTGTGCTGGGACTGGAGGTCTGTGCTGGGACTGGAGCTCTGTGCTGGGACTGGGCCTCTGTACTGGGACTAGGTCACTGTGCTGGGACTGGGGCTCTGTGCTGGGACTGGGGCTCTGTGCTGGATCTGTCCCAGAGGGTGGTGTGTGTGTGGAATGAGCTGCCAGAGGATGTGCTGGGGGCTAGTACAATGCCAACATTGAAGAGGCATCTGGATGGGGATATGGATAGGAAGGGTTTGGGGGGAGAGGGGCCGGGTGCTGGCAGGTGGGACTAGATTGGGTTGGGATCTCTGGGACAGCACGGACGGGTCGGGCCGAAGGGTCTGTTTCTGTGTTGACCTACAGACTCTCCCCCGACAGCGTGTGACAGGGCGGAGCGGGCAGGCAAGTGGGCACCGCCCCCGGGCAGAGTTCCCCTTTCCCGGGAGGGGGGAGCGTGGGGGGGGGGGGGGAGATCAAACCCAGACCCACTTCAAGGGCCCAGGGGCAGAGGGAGGGGGAGGGGCTCGTGCCCAACGGAACACGGACTCTGGGGTTTCAGAGCCAGCCTCAGAATGGGCAGAGGGGCAGAGGGGGCACTGGGGGGAGGAGGGAGGGGCGAGGGGGCGGGTGGCAGAGGACAGGGCACCTCAGGGTGTGGAGTCGGGGTGTGTCAGAGAGGGGCAGGGTCACGGGAGAGGCTGGCTCTGGGGGGGAGGGGGAGGGGGCTTTACCCACTTGCAGGGCCTTTCCCAAAGCAGGCCGCTCAGCCCTTCGATCCTACCCCGCTGTCCCATCCGATGGATCCCGCTCAGGGCCGTATTCGGGACGGCAGATTGGGACGGGGAACGGGACAGCGTTTGGACGGGGGGAGGGGGGAGGGGGTTTGAATTCGGGGAGGGGAAGACCACCCCGAGAGGGGGACAGCAGCAGGCCCCCTGTTGGCAGCCGTGCAGATAACACCCGCCACCCTCAATGCATGGTGAGGCGGTGCCCCCTACCAGCCAGGCTCTGTACTGCGGGAGACAGGAAATGGGGGGAGATATGGTTGAGATTCCCCACAGTGTGGGGCCAGGCCCTTCGGCCCGACAAGCCCCCACCCAGCCCTGACTCATTCCCCTACATTGACCCCTTCCCCCTACGGGACAATGCCAGCCTGGCCAATCCCCCCCCGAACCTGCCTGTTTTCGGAGGGTGGGCACACACCCACACACAGCCCCACCCCACCCAGACAGTGGCCGGAGGCTGGGATCGAACCCAGGTCTCTGGGGCTGTGAGGCAGCAGTGCCAACCCCCGCGCCCCCGTGCCGCCGGTATACCAGGGACACACCGCCCGGTCCCTCTCTCTCCCACATCCTCACACAGCCCTTCAGCCCCGAGGTCTATATACACCTCCGTCTCTCACTGCTCTCTGCCCTCGGGAATCACACAGACCCCTCCCCCCCCTCCCCCCCACTCTCTGGGAGGGGGGAGACATTCCTCCTCGAGGGGACCACCCCTTACTGTCCCGTGCCCGGGAGGGAGTGCAGGGGAAAGGCTGTAATGTCCCCTCTGGGCGCCATCTTGGGGACAGGGTCCCTGGGGGCAGACTCGAATCAGTCCAAAATAAAGACGGGGACAGGAATCGAGAGTTGACACCGTCCAGAATGAGAATAAAGAGGGGCTTTAAATCACTCAAGGGCCAGGCCCAGGATCAGGGAGTGCGAGCCCTGCCAAGCCTCACACACTAGGCCTCACTGTCTCCAAATGCTGACCTCGGACCCAGACTCTCCCCAGGAATAGTCCCCCTGTCGGGCCTGGGATCGCTCTGCTCCTGTGCAGGGACTGGGACTCTGTGCTGGGACTGGGACTCTGTGCTGGGACTGGGACTCTGTGCTGGGACTGGAGGTCTGTGCTGGGACTTGGGCTCTGTGCTGGGACTGGGACTCTGTGCTGGGACTGGAGATCTGTGCTGGGACGGGGCCTCTGTGCTGGGACTGGGACTCTGTGCTGGGACTGGGGCTCTGTGCAGGGACTGGAGATCTGTGCTGGGACTGGGACTCTGTGCTGGGACTGGAGATCTGTGCTGGGACGGGGCCTCTGTGCTGGGACTGGGACTCTGTGCTGGGTCTGGGCCTCTGTGCTGGGACTGGGGGTCTGTGCTGGGACTGGGGGTCTGTGCTGGGACTGGGACTCTGTGCTAGGACTGGGACTCTGTGCTGGGACTGGAGGTCTGTGCTGGGACTGGAGCTCTGTGCTGGGACTGGAGGTCTGTTCCGGGACTGGGCATCTGTGCTGGGACTGGAGGTTTGTGCTGGGACTGGAGGTCTCTGCTGGGACTGCGCCTCTGTGTTGGGACTGGAGGTCTGTGCTGGGACTGGGACTCTGTGCTGGGACTGGAGGTCTCTACTGGGATTGGAGCTCTGTGCTGGGACTGGAGTTCTGTGCTGGGACTGGAGTTCTGTGCTGGGACTGGAGCTCTGTGTTGGGACTGGAGGTCTCTGCTGGGACTGGAGGTCTGTTCCGGGACTGGGCCTCTGTGCTGGGAGTGGAGGACTGTGCTGGGACTGGGCCTCACTGTTGGGACTGGAGGTCTCTGCTGGGACTGGAGGTCTGTGCTGGGACTGGGCCTCTGTGATGGGACTGGGCCTCTGTGCTGGGACTGGAGGTCTGTGCTGGGACTGGGCCTCTGTTCTGGGTCTGGAGGTCTGCGCTGGGACGGAGCTCTGTGCTGGGACTGGGTCTCTGTGCTGGGACTGGAGCTCTGTGCTGGGACTGGGTCTCTGTGCTGGGACTGGAGCTCTGTGCTGAGACTGGAGGTCTGTGCTGGGACTGGAGGTCTGTGCTGGTACTGTGGCTCTGTGCTGGGACTGGGGCTCTGTGCTGGGACTGGAGGTCTGTGCTGGGACGGGGCATCTGTGCTGGGACTGGGGCTCTGTGCTGGGACTGGTGGTCTGTGCGGGGACTGGGGCTCTGTGCTGGGACTGGAGGTCTGTGCTGGGACTGGAGGTCTGTGCTGGGACGGGAGCTCTGTGCTGGGACTGGAGGTCTGTTCCGGGACTGGGCATCTGTGCTGGGACTGGAGGTTTGTGCTGGGACTGGAGGTCTCTGCTGGGACTGCGCATCTGTGTTGGGACTGGAGGTCTGTGCTGGGACTGGGACTCTGTGCTGGGACTGGAGGTCTCTACTGGGATTGGAGCTCTGTGCTGGGACTGGAGTTCTGTGCTGGGACTGGAGGTCTGTGCTGGGACTGGAGCTCTGTGTTGGGACTGAAGGTCCGTGCTGGGACTGGAGGTCTGTGCTGGGACTGGAGGTCTCTGCTGGGACTGGAGGTCTGTTCCGGGACTGGGCCTCTGTGCTGGGAGTGGAGGACTGTGCTGGGACTGGGCCTCACTGTTGGGACTGGAGGTCTCTGCTGGGACTGGAGGTCTGTGCTGGGACTGGGCCCTGTGATGGGACTGGGCCTCTGTGCTGGGACTGGAGGTCTGTGCTGGGACTGGAGCTCTGTGCTGGGACTGGAGGTCTGTGCTGGGACTGGAGCTCTGTGCTGGGACTGGAGGTCTGTGCTGGGACTGGGGCTCTGTGCTGGGACGGGGCCTCTGTTCTGGGTCTGGAGGTCTGTGCTGGGACTGGAGGTCTGTGCTGGGACTGGAGGTCTGTGCTGGGACTGTGCCTCTGTGCTGGGACTGGAGATCTGTGCTGGGACTGGGCATCTGTGCTGGGCCTGGAGGTCTGTGCTGGGACTGGAGGTCTGTGCTGGGACTGGAGGTCTGTGCTGGGACTGGGCCTCTGTGCTGGGACCGGGCCTCTGTGCTGGGACTGGAGGTCTGTGCTGGGACTGGGCCTCTGTGCTGGGACTGGGTCTCTGTGCTGGGACTGGAGGTCTGTGCTGGGACTGGAGGTCTGTGCTGGGACTAGGCCTCTGTGCTGGGACTGGGCCTCTGTGCTTGGACTGGAGATCTGTGCTGGGACTGGGCCTCTGTGCTGGGACTGGGTCTCTGTGCTGGGACTGGAGGTCTGCGCTGGGACTGGAGCTTTGTGCTGGGACTGGGCCCCTGAGCTGGGACTGGAGATCTGTGCTGGGACTTGACATCTGCGCTGGGACAGGAGCTCTGTGCTGGGACTGGAGGTCTGTGCTGGGACTGGAGGTCTGTACTGGGACTGGGCCTCTGTGTTGGGACTGGGGCTCTGTACTGGGACTGGAGGTCTGTGCTGGTACTGGAGGTCTGTGCTGGTACTGGAGGTCTGTGCTGGGACTGGGGTTCTGTCCTGGGACTGGAGGTCTGTGCTGGGACTGGAGGTCTGTGCTGGGACTGGGGTTCTGTCCTGGGACTGGTGGTCTGTGCTGGAACTGGAGGTCTGTGCTGGGACTGGGCCTCTGTGCTGGGACTGATGGTCTGTGCTGGGACTGGAGGTCTGTGCTGGGACTGGGACTCTGTGCTGGGACTGGTGGTCTGTGCTGGGACTGGAGCTCTGTGCTGGGACTGGGCCTCTATGCTGGGACTGGTGGTCTGTGCTGGGACTGGAGGTCTGTGCTGGGACTGGAGGTCTGTGCTGGGACTGGGCCTCTGTGCTGGGACTGGAGGTCTGTGCTGGGACTGGGCCTCTGTGCTGGGACTGGAGCTCTGTGCTGGGACTGGAGGTCTGTGCTGGATTTGAGGCTCTGTGCTGGGAATGTGGCTCTGTGCTGGGACTGGGGTTCTGTGCTGGGACTGGGACTCTGTGCCGGGACTGGAGGTCTGTGCTGGGACTGGCTCACTGTGCTGGGACTGGAGCTCTGTGCTGGGACTGGGGCTCTGTGCTGGGACTGGGCCTCTGTGCTGGATCTGAGGCTGTGTGCTGGGACTGGGGCTCTGTGCTGGGACTGGAGGTCTGTGCTGGGACTGTGGCTCTGTGCTGGGACTGGAGCTCTGTGCTGGGACTGGGGCTCTGTGCTGGAACTGGGGCTCTGTGCTGGAACTGGGGCTCTGTGCTGGGACTGGAGGTCTGCGCTGGGACGGAGCTCTGTGCTGGGACTGGAGATCTGTGCTGGGACTGGGCCTCTGTGCTGGGACTGGGTCTCTGTGCTGGGACTGGGAATCTGTGCTGGGACTGGGACTCTGTGCTGGGACTGGAGATGTGTGCTGGGACGGGGCCTCTGTGCTGGGACTGGGACTCTGTGCTGGGACTGGGGTCTGTGCTGGGACTGGGAATCTGTGCTGGGACTGGGACTCTGTGCTGGGACTGGAGATCTGTGCTGGGACGGGGCCTCTGTGCTGGGACTGAGACTCTGTGCTGGGACTGGGGGTCTGTGCTGGGACTGGGAATCTGTGCTGGGACTGGGACTCTGTGCTGGGACTGGAGATCTGTGCTGGGACTGGGGCCTCTGTGCTGGGACTGGGACTCTGTGCTGGGACTGGGGGTCTGTGCTGGGACTGGGACTCTGTGCTAGGACTGGGACTCTGTGCTGGGACTGGAGGTCTGTGCTGGGACTGGAGCTCTGTGTTGGGACTGAAGGTCCATGCTGGGACTGGAGGTCTGTGCTGGGACTGGAGGTCTGTGCTGGGACTGGAGGTCTCTGCTGGGACTGGAGGTCTGTTCCGGGACTGGGCCTCTGTGCTGGGAGTGGAGGACTGTGCTGGGACTGGGCCTCACTGTTGGGACTGGAGGTCTCTGCTGGGACTGGAGGTCTGTGCTGGGACTGGGCCTCTGTGTTGGGACTGGGCCTCTGTGATGGGACTGGGCCTCTGTGCTGGGACTGGAGGTCTGTGCTGGGACTGGGCCTCTGTTCTGGGTCTGGAGGTCTGCGCTGGGACGGAGCTCTGTGCTGGGACTGGAGATCTGTGCTGGGACTGGGCCTCTGTGCTGGGACTGGGCCCCTGAGCTGGGACTGGAGATCTGTGCTGGGACTTGACATCTGCGCTGGGACAGGAGCTCTGTGCTGGGACTGGAGGTCTGTGCTGGGACTGGAGGTCTGTGCTGGGACTGTGGCTCTGTGCTGGGACTGGGGCTCTGTGCTGGGACTGGAGGTCTGTGCTGGGACGGGGCATCTGTGCTGGGACTGGGGCTCTGTGCTGGGACTGGTGGTCTGTGCTGGGACTGGGGCTCTGTGCTGGGACTGGGGCTCTGTGCTGGGACTGGGCCTCTGTGCTGGGACTGGGGCTCTGTGCTGGGACTGGAGGTTTGTGCTGGGACTGTGGCTCTGTGCAGGGACTGGGGATCTGTGCTGGGACTGGAGCCCTGTGCTGGGACTGGGGCTCTGTGCTGGGACTGGGCTCTGTGCTGGGACTGGGCCTCTGTGCTGGGACTGGGGCTTTGTGCTGGATCTGAGGCTCTGTGCTGGGACTGGGGCTCTGTGCTGGGACTGGGGCTCTGTGCTGCGACTGGAGGTCTGTGCTGGGACTGGAGGTCTGTGCTGGGACTGGGCCTCTGGCTGGGACTGGAGATCTGTGCTGGGACTGGAGATCTGTGCTGGGACTGGGCCTCTGTGCTGGGCCTGGAGGTCTGTGCTGGGATTGGAGGTCTTTTCTGGGACTGTGCCTCTGTGCTGGGACTGGGATTCTGTGCTGGGACTGGGGCTCTGTGCTGGGACTGGAGATCTGTGCTGGGACAGGAGCTCTGTGCTGGGACTGGAGGTCTGTGCTGGGACTGGGCCTCTGTGTTGGGACTGGGGTTCTGTACTGGGACTGGAGGTCTGTGCTGGTACTGGAGGTCTGTGCTGGGACTGGGGTTCTGTCCTGGGACTGGAGGTCTGTGCTGGTACTGGAGGTCTGTGCTGGGACTGGGGTTCTGTCCTGGGACTGGAGGTCTGTGCTGGGACTGGAGGTCTGTGCTGGGACTGGGCCTCAGTGCTGGGACTGGTGGTCTGTGCTGGGACTGGGCCTCTGTGCTGGGACTGGAGCTCTATGCTGGGACTGGAGGTCTGTGCTGGGACTGGAGGTCTGTGCTGGGACTGAGCCTCTGTGCTGGGACTGGAGGCCTGTGCTGGGACTGGGCCTCTGTGTGGGGACTGGAGCTCTATGCTCGGACTGGAGGTCTGTGCTGGGACTGGAGGTCTGTGCTGGGACTCGGCCTCTGTGCTGGGACTGGAGGTCTGTGCTGGGACTGGGGCTCTGTGCTGGGACTGGAGGTCTGTGCTGGGACTGGAGGTCTGTGCTGGGACTGGGCCTCTGTGCTGGGCATGGAGGTCTGTGCTGGGACTGGGGCTCTGTGTTGGGAATGGAGGTCTGTGCTGGGACTGGGGCTCTGTGCTGGGACTGGAGGTCTGTGCTGGGACTGGAGGTCTGTGCTGGGACTGGGCCTCTGTGCTGGGACTGGGGCTCTGTACTGGGACTGGAGCTCTGTGCTGGTACTAGGCCTCTGCTGGGACTGGGTCTCTGTGCTGGGACAGGAGCTCTGTGCTGGGACTGGGCCCCTGAGCTGGGACAGGAGGTCTGTGCTGGGACTGGAGGTCTGCGCTGGGATTGGAGGTCTGCGCTGGGACTGGAGCTCTGTGCTGGGACTGGGCCTCTGTGCTGGGACTGGTAGTCTGTGCTGGGACTGGAGTTCTGTGCTGGGACTGGGCCTCTGTGCTGGGACTGGACGTGTCTGCTGGGACTGGGCCTCTCTGCTGGGACTGGGACTCTGTGCTGGGACTGGGGCTCTGTGCTGGGACAGGGCATCTGTGCTGGGACTGGGGCTCTGTGCTGGGACTGGAGGTCTGTGCTGGGACGGGGCATCTGTGCTGGGACTGGGGCTCTGTGCTGGGACTGGAGGTCTGTGCGGGGACTGGGGCTCTGTGCTGGGACTGGGCCTCTGTGCTGGGACTGGGGCTCTGTGCTGGGACTGGAGGTTTGTGCTGGGACTGTGGCTCTGTGCAGGGACTGGGGCTCTGTGCTGGGACTGGAGCCCTGTGCTAGGACTGGGGCTCTGTGCTGGGACTGGGGCTCTGTGCTGGGACTGGGCCTCTGTGCTGGGACTGGGCCCCTGTGCTGGGACTGGGGCTCTGTGCTGGATCTGAGGCTCTGTGCTGGGACTGGAGCTCTGTGCTGGGACTGGGGCTCTGTGCTGGGACTGGAGGTCTGTGCTGGGACTGGGGCTCTGTGCTGGGACTGGGGTTCTGTTCTGGGACTGGAGGTCTGTGCTGGGACGGGGCATCTGTGCTGGGACTGGGCCTCTGTGCTGGGACTGGAGGTCTGTGCGGGGACTGGGGCTCTGTGCTGGGACTGGGCCTCTGTGCGGGGACTGGAGCTCTATGCTGGGACTGGAGGTCTGTGCTGGGACTGGAGGTCTGTGCTGGGACTGGGGCTCTGTGCTGGGACTGGTGGTCTGTGCTGGGACTGGGGCTCTGTGCTGGGACTGGGGCTCTGTGCTGGGACTGGGCCTCTGTGCTGGGACTGGGGCTCTGTGCTGGGACTGGAGGTTTGTGCTGGGACTGTGGCTCTGTGCAGGGACTGGGGATCTGTGCTGGGACTGGAGCCCTGTGCTGGGACTGGGGCTCTGTGCTGGGACTGGGGTTCTGTGCTGGGACTGGGCCTCTGTGCTGGGACTGGGGCTTTGTGCTGGATCTGAGGCTCTGTGCTGGGACTGGGGCTCTGTGCTGGGACTGGGGCTCTGTGCTGCGACTGGAGGTCTGTGCTGGGACTGGAGGTCTGTGCTGGGAGTGGAGGTCTGTGCTGGGACTGGGCCTCTGGCTGGGACTGGAGATCTGTGCTGGGACTGGAGATCTGTGCTGGGACTGGGCCTCTGTGCTGGGCCTGGAGGTCTGTGCTGGGATTGGAGGTCTGTTCTGGGACTGTGCCTCTGTGCTGGGACTGGGGCTCTGTGCTGGGACTGGAGATCTGTGCTGGGACAGGAGCTCTGTGCTGGGACAGGAGCTCTGTGCTGGGACTTGAGGTCTGTGCTGGGACTGGAGGTCTGTGCTGGGACTGGGCCTCTGTGTTGGGACTGGGGCTCTGTACTGGGACTGGAGGTCTGTGCTGGTACTGGAGGTCTGTGCTGGGACTGGGGTTCTGTCCTGGGACTGGAGGTCTGTGCTGGTACTGGAGGTCTGTGCTGGTACTGGGCCTCAGTGCTGGGACTGGTGGTCTGTGCTGGGACCGGAGGTCTGTGCTGGGACTGGGCCTCTGTCCTGGGACTGGGGCTCTGTGCTGGGACTGGGCCTCTGTGCTGGGACTGGAGCTCTATGCTGGGACTGGAGGTCTGTGCTGGGACTGGAGGTCTGTGCTGGGACTGGGCCTCTGTGCTGGGACTGGAGGCCTGTGCTGGGACTGGGCCTCTGTGTGGGGACTGGAGCTCTATGCTGGGACTGGAGGTCTGTGCTGGGACTGGAGGTCTGTGCTGGGACTGGAGCTCTATGCTGGGACTGGAGGTCTGTGCTGGGACTGGAGGTCTGTGCTGGGACTGGGGCTCTGTGCTGGGACTGGCGGTCTGTGCTGGGACTGGAGGTCTGTGCTGGGACTGGGCCTCTGTGCTGGGCATGGAGGTCTGTGCTGGGACTGGGGCTCTGTGTTGGGAATGGAGGTCTGTGCTGGGACCGGGGGTCTGTGCTGGGACTGGAGGTCTGTGCTGGGACTGGAGGTCTGTGCTGGGACTGGGCCTCTGTGCTGGGACTGGGGCTCTGTACTGGGACTGGAGCTCTGTGCTGGTACTAGGCCTCTGCTGGGACTGGGTCTCTGTGCTGGGACAGGAGCTCTGTGCTGGGACTGGGCCCCTGAGCTGGGACAGGAGGTCTGTGCTGGGACTGGAGGTCTGCGCTGGGACTGGAGGTCTGCGCTGGGACTGGAGCTCTGTGCTGGGACTGGAGGTCTCTACTGGGATTGGAGCTCTGTGCTGGGACTGGAGTTCTGTGCTGGGACTGGAGTTCTGTGCTGGGACTGGAGCTCTGTGTTGGGACTGAAGGTCCGTGCTGGGACTGGAGATCTGTGCTGGGTCTGGAGGTCTCTGCTGGGACTGGAGATCTGTTCCGGGACTGGGCCTCTGTGCTGGGAGTGGAGGACTGTGCTGGGACTGGTCCTCACTGTTGGGACTGGAGGTCTCTGCTGGGACTGGAGGTCTGTGCTGGGACTGGGCCTCTGTGATGGGACTGGGCCTCTGTGCTGGGACTGGAGGTCTCTGCTGGGACTGGAGGTCTGTGCTGGGACTGGGCCTCTGTGATGGGACTGGGCCTCTGCGCTGGGACGGAGCTCTGTGCTGGGACTGGGCCTCTGTGCTGGGACTGGGTCTCTGTGCTGGGACTGGAGCTCTGTGCTGGGACTTGACATCTGCGCTGGGACTGGAGCTCTGTGCTGAGACTGGAGGTCTGTGCTGGGACTGGAGGTCTGTGCTGGTACTGTGGCTCTGTGCTGGGACTGGGGCTCTGTGCTGGGACTGGAGGTCTGTGCTGGGACGGGGCATCTGTGCTGGGACTGGGGCTCTGTGCTGGGACTGGTGGTCTGTGCGGGGACTGGGGCTCTGTGCTGGGACTGGAGGTCTGTGCTGGGACTGGAGCTCTGTGCTGGGACGGGAGCTCTGTGCTGGGACTGGAGGTCTGTTCCGGGACTGGGCATCTGTGCTGGGACTGGAGGTTTGTGCTGGGACTGGAGGTCTCTGCTGGGACTGCGCATCTGTGTTGGGACTGGAGGTCTGTGCTGGGACTGGGACTCTGTGCTGGGACTGGAGGTCTCTACTGGGATTGGAGCTCTGTGCTGGGACTGGAGTTCTGTGCTGGGACTGGAGGTCTGTGCTGGGACTGGAGCTCTGTGTTGGGACTGAAGGTCCGTGCTGGGACTGGAGGTCTGTGCTGGGACTGGAGGTCTCTGCTGGGACTGGAGGTCTGTTCCGGGACTGGGCCTCTGTGCTGGGAGTGGAGGACTGTGCTGGGACTGGGCCTCACTGTTGGGACTGGAGGTCTCTGCTGGGACTGGAGGTCTGTGCTGGGACTGGAGGACTGTGCTGGGACTGGGGCTCTGTGCTGGGACGGGGCCTCTGTTCTGGGTCTGGAGGTCTGTGCTGGGACTGGAGGTCTGTGCTGGGACTGGAGGTCTGTGCTGGGACTGTGCCTCTGTGCTGGGACTGGAGATCTGTGCTGGGACTGGGCATCTGTGCTGGGCCTGGAGGTCTGTGCTGGGACTGGAGGTCTGTGCTGGGACTGGGCCTCTGTGCTGGGACTGGGCCTCTGTGCTGGTACTGGGCCTCTGTGCTGGGACTGGGACTCTGTGCTGGGACTGGGAATCTGTGCTGGGACTGGAGGTCTGTGCTGGGACTGGGCCTCTGTGCTGGGACCGGGCCTCTGTGCTGGGACTGGAGGTCTGTGCTGGGACTGGGCCTCTGTGCTGGGACTGGGTCTCTGTGCTGGGACTGGAGGTCTGTGCTGGGACTGGTGGTCTGTGCTGGGACTAGGCCTCTGTGCTGGGACTGGGCCTCTGTGCTTGGACTGGAGATCTGTGCTGGGACTGGGCCTCTGTGCTGGGACTGGGTCTCTGTGCTGGGACTGGAGGTCTGCGCTGGGACTGGAGCTTTGTGCTGGGACTGGGCCCCTGAGCTGGGACTGGAGATCTGTGCTGGGACTTGACATCTGCGCTGGGACAGGAGCTCTGTGCTGGGACTGGAGGTCTGTGCTGGGACTGGAGGTCTGTGCTGGGACTGGGCCTCTGTGTTGGGACTGGGGATCTGTACTGGGACTGGAGGTCTGTGCTGGTACTGGAGGTCTGTGCTGGTACTGGAGGTCTGTGCTGGGACTGGGGTTCTGTCCTGGGACTGGAGGTCTGTGCTGGGACTGGAGGTCTGTGCTGGGACTGGGGTTCTGTCCTGGGACTGGTGGTCTGTGCTGGAACTGGAGGTCTGTGCTGGGACTGGGCCTCTGTGCTGGGACTGATGGTCTGTGCTGGGACTGGAGGTCTGTGCTGGGACTGGGACTCTGTGCTGGGACTGGTGGTCTGTGCTGGGACTGGAGCTCTGTGCTGGGACTGGGGCTCTGTGCTGGGACTGGTGGTCTGTGCTGGGACTGGAGGTCTGTGCTGGGACTGGAGGTCTGTGCTGGGACTGGGCCTCTGTGCTGGGACTGGAGGTCTGTGCTGGGACTGGGCCTCTGTGCTGGGACTGGAGCTCTATGCTGGGACTGGAGGTCTGTGCTGGATTTGAGGCTCTGTGCTGGGAATGTGGCTCTGTGCTGGGACTGGGGTTCTGTGCTGGGACTGGGACTCTGTGCCGGGACTGGAGGTCTGTGCTGGGACTGGCTCACTGTGCTGGGACTGGAGCTCTGTGCTGGGACTGGGGCTCTGTGCTGGGACTGGGCCTCTGTGCTGGATCTGAGGCTGTGTGCTGGGACTGGGGCTCTGTGCTGGGACTGGAGGTCTGTGCTGGGACTGTGGCTCTGTGCTGGGACTGGAGCTCTGTGCTGGGACTGGGGCTCTGTGCTGGAACTGGGGCTCTGTGCTGGAACTGGGGCTCTGTGCTGGGACTGGAGGTCTGCGCTGGGACGGAGCTCTGTGCTGGGACTGGAGATCTGTGCTGGGACAGGGCCTCTGTGCTGGGACTGGGTCTCTGTGCTGGGACTGGGAATCTGTGCTGGGACTGGGACTCTGTGCTGGGACTGGAGATGTGTGCTGGGACGGGGCCTCTGTGCTGGGACTGGGACTCTGTGCTGGGACTGGGGGTCTGTGCTGGGACTGGGAATCTGTGCTGGGACTGGGACTCTGTGCTGGGACTGGAGATCTGTGCTGGGACGGGGCCTCTGTGCTGGGACTGAGACTCTGTGCTGGGACTGGGGGTCTGTGCTGGGACTGGGACTCTGTGCTAGGACTGGGACTCTGTGCTGGGACTGGAGGTCTGTGCTGGGACTGGGAATCTGTGCTGGGACTGGGGCTCTGTGCTGGGACTGGAGATCTGTGCTGGGACGGGGCCTCTGTGCTGGGACTGGGACTCTGTGCTGGGACTGGGGGTCTGTGCTGGGACTGGGACTCTGTGCTAGGACTGGGACTCTGTGCTGGGACTGGAGGTCTGTGCTGGGACTGGAGCTCTGTGTTGGGACTGAAGGTCCATGCTGGGACTGGAGGTCTGTGCTGGGACTGTGGCTCTGTGCAGGGACTGGGGATCTGTGCTGGGACTGGAGCCCTGTGCTGGGACTGGGGCTCTGTGCTGGGACTGGAGCCCTGTGCTGGGACTGGGGCTCTGTGCTGGGACTGGAGGTTTGTGCTGGGACTGTGGCTCTGTGCAGGGACTGGGGATCTGTGCTGGGACTGGAGCCCTGTGCTGGGACTGGGGCTCTGTGCTGGGACTGGGGTTCTGTGCTGGGACTGGGCCTCTGTGCTGGGACTGGGGCTTTGTGCTGGATCTGAGGCTCTGTGCTGGGACTGGGGCTCTGTGCTGGGACTGGGGCTCTGTGCTGCGACTGGAGGTCTGTGCTGGGACTGGAGGTCTGTGCTGGGAGTGGAGGTCTGTGCTGGGACTGGGCCTCTGGCTGGGACTGGAGATCTGTGCTGGGACTGGAGATCTGTGCTGGGACTGGGCCTCTGTGCTGGGCCTGGAGGTCTGTGCTGGGATTGGAGGTCTGTTCTGGGACTGTGCCTCTGTGCTGGGACTGGGCTCTGTGCTGGGACTGGAGATCTGTGCTGGGACAGGAGCTCTGTGCTGGGACAGGAGCTCTGTGCTGGGACTTGAGGTCTGTGCTGGGACTGGAGGTCTGTGCTGGGACTGGCCTCTGTGTTGGGACTGGGGCTCTGTACTGGGACTGGAGGTCTGTGCTGGTACTGGAGGTCTGTGCTGGGACTGGGGTTCTGTCCTGGGACTGGAGGTCTGTGCTGGTACTGGAGGTCTGTGCTGGTACTGGGCCTCAGTGCTGGGACTGGTGGTCTGTGCTGGGACCGGAGGTCTGTGCTGGGACTGGGCCTCTGTCCTGGGACTGGGGCTCTGTGCTGGGACTGGGCCTCTGTGCTGGGACTGGAGCTCTATGCTGGGACTGGAGGTCTGTGCTGGGACTGGAGGTCTGTGCTGGGACTGGGCCTCTGTGCTGGGACTGGAGGCCTGTGCTGGGACTGGGCCTCTGTGTGGGGACTGGAGCTCTATGCTGGGACTGGAGGTCTGTGCTGGGACTGGAGGTCTGTGCTGGGACTGGAGCTCTATGCTGGGACTGGAGGTCTGTGCTGGGACTGGAGGTCTGTGCTGGGACTGGGCTCTGTGCTGGGACTGGCGGTCTGTGCTGGGACTGGAGGTCTGTGCTGGGACTGGGCCTCTGTGCTGGGCATGGAGGTCTGTGCTGGGACTGGGGCTCTGTGTTGGGAATGGAGGTCTGTGCTGGGACCGGGGGTCTGTGCTGGGACTGGAGGTCTGTGCTGGGACTGGAGGTCTGTGCTGGGACTGGGCCTCTGTGCTGGGACTGGGCTCTGTACTGGGACTGGAGCTCTGTGCTGGTACTAGGCCTCTGCTGGGACTGGGTCTCTGTGCTGGGACAGGAGCTCTGTGCTGGGACTGGGCCCCTGAGCTGGGACAGGAGGTCTGTGCTGGGACTGGAGGTCTGCGCTGGGACTGGAGGTCTGCGCTGGGACTGGAGCTCTGTGCTGGGACTGGAGGTCTCTACTGGGATTGGAGCTCTGTGCTGGGACTGGAGTTCTGTGCTGGGACTGGAGTTCTGTGCTGGGACTGGAGCTCTGTGTTGGGACTGAAGGTCCGTGCTGGGACTGGAGATCTGTGCTGGGTCTGGAGGTCTCTGCTGGGACTGGAGATCTGTTCCGGGACTGGGCCTCTGTGCTGGGAGTGGAGGACTGTGCTGGGACTGGTCCTCACTGTTGGGACTGGAGGTCTCTGCTGGGACTGGAGGTCTGTGCTGGGACTGGGCCTCTGTGATGGGACTGGGCCTCTGTGCTGGGACTGGAGGTCTCTGCTGGGACTGGAGGTCTGTGCTGGGACTGGGCCTCTGTGATGGGACTGGGCCTCTGCGCTGGGACGGAGCTCTGTGCTGGGACTGGGCCTCTGTGCTGGGACTGGGTCTCTGTGCTGGGACTGGAGCTCTGTGCTGGGACTTGACATCTGCGCTGGGACTGGAGCTCTGTGCTGAGACTGGAGGTCTGTGCTGGGACTGGAGGTCTGTGCTGGTACTGTGGCTCTGTGCTGGGACTGGGGCTCTGTGCTGGGACTGGAGGTCTGTGCTGGGACGGGGCCTCTGTGCTGGGACTGGGGCTCTGTGCTGGGACTGGTGGTCTGTGCGGGGACTGGGGCTCTGTGCTGGGACTGGAGGTCTGTGCTGGGACTGGAGCTCTGTGCTGGGACGGGAGCTCTGTGCTGGGACTGGAGGTCTGTTCCGGGACTGGGCATCTGTGCTGGGACTGGAGGTTTGTGCTGGGACTGGAGGTCTCTGCTGGGACTGCGCATCTGTGTTGGGACTGGAGGTCTGTGCTGGGACTGGGACTCTGTGCTGGGACTGGAGGTCTCTACTGGGATTGGAGCTCTGTGCTGGGACTGGAGTTCTGTGCTGGGACTGGAGGTCTGTGCTGGGACTGGAGCTCTGTGTTGGGACTGAAGGTCCGTGCTGGGACTGGAGGTCTGTGCTGGGACTGGAGGTCTCTGCTGGGACTGGAGGTCTGTTCCGGGACTGGGCCTCTGTGCTGGGAGTGGAGGACTGTGCTGGGACTGGGCCTCACTGTTGGGACTGGAGGTCTGTGCTGGGACTGGAGGTCTGTGCTGGGACTGGAGGACTGTGCTGGGACTGGGGCTCTGTGCTGGGACGGGGCCTCTGTTCTGGGTCTGGAGGTCTGTGCTGGGACTGGAGGTCTGTGCTGGGACTGGAGGTCTGTGCTGGGACTGTGCCTCTGTGCTGGGACTGGAGATCTGTGCTGGGACTGGGCATCTGTGCTGGGCCTGGAGGTCTGTGCTGGGACTGGAGGTCTGTGCTGGGACTGGGCCTCTGTGCTGGGACTGGGCCTCTGTGCTGGTACTGGGCCTCTGTGCTGGACTGGGACTCTGTGCTGGGACTGGGAATCTGTGCTGGGACTGGAGGTCTGTGCTGGGACTGGCCTCTGTGCTGGGACCGGGCCTCTGTGCTGGGACTGGAGGTCTGTGCTGGGACTGGGCCTCTGTGCTGGGACTGGGTCTCTGTGCTGGGACTGGAGGTCTGTGCTGGGACTGGAGGTCTGTGCTGGGACTAGGCCTCTGTGCTGGGACTGGGCCTCTGTGCTTGGACTTGAGATCTGTGCTGGGACTGGGCCTCTGTGCTGGGACTGGGTCTCTGTGCTGGGACTGGAGGTCTGCGCTGGGACTGGAGCTTTGTGCTGGGACTGGGCCCCTGAGCTGGGACTGGAGATCTGTGCTGGGACTTGACATCTGCGCTGGGACAGGAGCTCTGTGCTGGGACTGGAGGTCTGTGCTGGGACTGGAGGTCTGTGCTGGGACTGGGCCTCTGTGTTGGGACTGGGGCTCTGTACTGGGACTGGAGGTCTGTGCTGGTACTGGAGGTCTGTGCTGGTACTGGAGGTCTGTGCTGGGACTGGGGTTCTGTCCTGGGACTGGAGGTCTGTGCTGGGACTGGAGGTCTGTGCTGGGACTGGGGTTCTGTCCTGGGACTGGTGGTCTGTGCTGGAACTGGAGGTCTGTGCTGGGACTGGGCCTCTGTGCTGGGACTGGTGGTCTGTGCTGGGACTGGAGGTCTGTGCTGGGACTGGGACTCTGTGCTGGGACTGGTGGTCTGTGCTGGGACTGGAGCTCTGTGCTGGGACTGGGCCTCTGTGCTGGGACTGGTGGTCTGTGCTGGGACTGGCCTCTGTGCTGGGACTGGAGGTCTGTGCTGGGACTGGGCTCTGTGCTGGGACTGGAGGTCTGTGCTGGGACTGGGCCTCTGTGCTGGGACTGGAGCTCTATGCTGGGACTGGAGGTCTGTGCTGGATTTGAGGCTCTGTGCTGGGAATGTGGCTCTGTGCTGGGACTGGGGTTCTGTGCTGGGACTGGGACTCTGTGCCGGGACTGGAGGTCTGTGCTGGGACTGGCTCACTGTGCTGGGACTGGAGCTCTGTGCTGGGACTGGGGCTCTGTGCTGGGACTGGGCCTCTGTGCTGGATCTGAGGCTGTGTGCTGGGACTGGGGCTCTGTGCTGGGACTGGAGGTCTGTGCTGGGACTGTGGCTCTGTGCTGGGACTGGAGCTCTGTGCTGGGACTGGGGCTCTGTGCTGGAACTGGGGCTCTGTGCTGGAACTGGGGCTCTGTGCTGGGACTGGAGGTCTGCGCTGGGACGGAGCTCTGTGCTGGGACTGGAGATCTGTGCTGGGACAGGGCCTCTGTGCTGGGACTGGGTCTCTGTGCTGGGACTGGGAATCTGTGCTGGGACTGGGACTCTGTGCTGGGACTGGAGATGTGTGCTGGGACGGGGCCTCTGTGCTGGGACTGGGACTCTGTGCTGGGACTGGGGGTCTGTGCTGGGACTGGGAATCTGTGCTGGGACTGGGACTCTGTGCTGGGACTGGAGATCTGTGCTGGGACGGGGCCTCTGTGCTGGGACTGAGACTCTGTGCTGGGACTGGGGTCTGTGCTGGGACTGGGACTCTGTGCTAGGACTGGGACTCTGTGCTGGGACTGGAGGTCTGTGCTGGGACTGGGAATCTGTGCTGGGACTGGGGCTCTGTGCTGGGACTGGAGATCTGTGCTGGGACGGGCCTCTGTGCTGGGACTGGGACTCTGTGCTGGGACTGGGGGTCTGTGCTGGGACTGGGACTCTGTGCTAGGACTGGGACTCTGTGCTGGGACTGGAGGTCTGTGCTGGGACTGGAGCTCTGTGTTGGGACTGAAGGTCCATGCTGGGACTGGAGGTCTGTGCTGGGACTGGAGGTCTGTGCTGGGACTGGAGGTCTCTGCTGGGACTGGAGGTCTGTTCCGGGACTGGGCCTCTGTGCTGGGAGTGGAGGACTGTGCTGGGACTGGGCCTCACTGTTGGGACTGGAGGTCTCTGCTGGGACTGGAGGTCTGTGCTGGGACTGGGCCTCTGTGATGGGACTGGGCCTCTGTGATGGGACTGGGCCTCTGTGCTGGGACTGGAGGTCTGTGCTGGGACTGGGCCTCTGTTCTGGGTCTGGAGGTCTGTGCTGGGACGGAGCTCTGTGCTGGGATTGGAGATCTGTGCTGGGACTGGGCCTCTGTGCTGGGACTGGGTCTCTGTGCTGGGACTGGAGGTCTGCGCTGGGACTGGAGCTCTGTGCTGGGACTGGCCCCCTGAGCTGGGACTGGAGATCTGTGCTGGGACTTGACATCTGCGCTGGGACAGGGCTCTGTGCTGGGACTGGAGCTCTGTGCTGGGACTGGAGGTCTGTGCTGGGACTGTGGCTCTGTGCTGGGACTGGGGCTCTGTGCTGGGACTGGAGGTCTGTGCTGGGACGGGGCATCTGTGCTGGGACTGGGGGCTCTGTGCTGGGACTGGTGGTCTGTGCTGGGACTGGGGCTCTGTGCTGGGACTGGGGCTCTGTGCTGGGACTGGGCCTCTGTGCTGGGACTGGGGCTCTGTGCTGGGACTGGAGGTTTGTGCTGGGACTGG
>NW_026867711.1:0-57832 GCF_020745735.1 Hemiscyllium ocellatum | reverse complement strand
CCCAGTCCCAGCACAGAGGCCCAGTCCCAGCACAGATCTCCAGTCCCAGCACAGAGGCCCAGTCCCAGCACAGAGGCCCAGTCCCAGCACAGACCTCCAGTCCCAGCACAGACCTCCAGTCCCAGCACAGAGCCCAGTCCCAGCACAGAGGCCCAGTCCCAGCACAGACCTCCAGTCCCAGCACAGAGGCCCGGTCCCAGCACAGAGGCCCAGTCCCAGCACAGACCTCCAGTCCCAGCACAGATTCCCAGTCCCAGCACAGAGTCCCAGTCCCAGCACAGAGGCCCAGTACCAGCACAGAGGCCCAGTCCCAGCACAGAGGCCCAGTCCCAGCACAGACCTCCAGTCCCAGCACAGACCTCCAGTCCCAGCACAGACCTCCAGGCCCAGCACAGAGCCCCAGTCCCAGCACAGATCTCCAGTCCCAGCACAGAGCCCAGTCCCAGCACAGACCCCAGTCCCAGCACAGACCCCCAGTCCCAGCACAGACCCCCAGTCCCAGCACAGAGCCCCCGTCCCAGCACAGAGCCCCAGTCCCAGCACAGACCTCCAGTCCCAGCACAGAGCTCCAGTCCCAGCACAGACTCCAGTCCCAGCACAGAGCCCAGTCCCAGCACAGGGCCCAGTCCCAGCACAGACCTCCAGTCCCAGCACAGACCCCCAGTCCCAGCACAGAGGCCCTGTCCCAGCACAGACCTCCAGTCCCAGCACAGAGGCCCAGTCCCAGCACAGACCCCCAGTCCCAGCACAGACCTCCAGTCCCAGCACAGACCTCCAGTCCCAGCACAGACTCCAGTCCCAGCACAGAGCCCAGTCCCAGCACAGACCTCCAGTCCCAGCACAGAGCCCAGTCCCAGCACAGAGCTCCAGTCCCAGCACAGACCTCCAGTCCCAGCACAGAGTCCCAGTCCCAGCACAGACCTCCAGTCCCAGCACAGAGCCCAGTCCCAGCACAGACCTCCAGTCCCAGCACAGACCTCCAGTCCCAGCACAGGGCCCAGTCCCAGCACAGAGCTCCAGTCCCAGCACAGAGCTCCAGTCCCAGCACAGACCTCCAGTCCCAGCACAGAGCCCCAGTCCCCGCACAGACCTCCAGTCCCAGCACAGAGCCCCAGTCCCATCACAGAGGCCCAGTCCCAGCACAGACCTCCAGTCCCAGCACAGACCTCCAGTCCCAGCACAGAGGCCCAGTCCCAGCACAGAGGCCAGTCCCAGCACAGACCTCCAGTCCCAGCAGAGACCTCCAGTCCCAACAGAGGCCCAGTCCCAGCACAGACCTCCACTCCCAGCACAGAGGCCCAGTCCCAGCACAGACCTCCAGTCCCAGCACAGACCCCAGTCCCAGCACAGACCTCCAGTCCCAGCACAGACCTCCAGTCCCAGCACAGAGCTCCAGTCCCAGCACAGAACTCCAGTCCCAGCACAGAACTCCAGTCCCAGCACAGAGCTCCAGTCCCAGCACAGACCTCCAGTCCCAGCACAGAGCCCAGTCCCAGCACAGACCTCCAGTCCCAGCACAGACCTCCAGTCCCAGCACAGACCTCCTGTCCCAGCACAGGGCCCCAGTCCCAGCACAGAGCTCCAGTCCCAGCACAGAGACCCAGTCCCAGCAGAGGCCTAGTCCCAGCACAGAGCTCCAGTCCCAGCACAGAGCCCAGTCCCAGCACAGAGGCCCAGTCCCAGCACAGACCTCCAGTCCCAGCACAGAGCTCCTGTCCCAGCACAGATGTCAAGTCCCAGCACAGATCTCCTGTCCCAGCACAGAGACCCAGTCCCAGCAGAGGCCTAGTCCCAGCACAGAGCTCCAGTCCCAGTACAGAGCCCCAGTCCCAGCACAGAGGCCCAGTCCCAGCACAGACCTCCAGTCCCAGCACAGACCTCCAGTCCCAGCACAGACCCCAGTCCCAGCACAGACCTCCATTCCCAGCACAGAGCCCCAGTCCCAGCACAGACCTCCATGCCCAGCACAGAGGCCCAGTCCCAGCACAGACCTCCAGTCCCAGCACAGACCGCCAGTCCCAGCACAGAGCCCCAGTCCCAGCACAGACCTCCAGTCCCAGCACAGAGGCCGAGTCCCAGCACAGACCTCCAGTCCCAGCACAGACCTCCAGTCCCAGCATAGAGCTCCAGTCCCCACACAGAGGCCCAGTCCCAGCACAGGCCTCCAGTCCCAGCACAGAGGCCCAGTCCCAGCACAGACCTCCAGTCCCAGCACAGACCTCCAGTCCCAGCATAGAGCTCCAGTCCCAGCACAGAGGCCCAGTCCCAGCACAGAGCCCCAGTCCCAGGACAGAGGCCCAGTCCCAGCACAGACCTCCGGTCCCAGCACAGACCACCAGTCCCAGC
Source organism: Hemiscyllium ocellatum (assembly GCF_020745735.1). Lineage (NCBI taxonomy): Eukaryota > Metazoa > Chordata > Chondrichthyes > Orectolobiformes > Hemiscylliidae > Hemiscyllium > Hemiscyllium ocellatum. Next base: position 55,486 of record NW_026867711.1, on the reverse strand, counting down.
ACTGAGGCCCAGTCCCAGCACAGACCTCCAGTACCAGCACAGACCTCCAGTCCCAGGACAGAACCCCAGTCCCAGCACAGACCTCCAGTACCAGCACAGACCTCCAGTCCCAGCACAGAGCCCCAGTCCCAGCACAGAGGCCCAGTCCCAGCACAGACCTCCTGTCCCAGCACAGAGCTCCTGTCCCAGCACAGATCTCCAGTCCCAGCACAGAGCCCCAGTCCCAGCACAGAGGCACAGTCCCAGAACAGACCTCCAATCCCAGCACAGACCTCCAGGCCCAGCACAGAGGCCCAGTCCCAGCACAGATCTCCAGTCCCAGCACAGATCTCCAGTCCCAGCCAGAGGCCCAGTCCCAGCACAGACCTCCAGTCCCAGCACAGACCTCCAGTCCCAGCACAGACCTCCAGTCGCAGCACAGAGCCCCAGTCCCAGCACAGAGCCCCAGTCCCAGCACAGAGCCTCAGATCCAGCACAAAGCCCCAGTCCCCGCACAGAGGCCCAGTCCCAGCACAGAACCCCAGTCCCAGCACAGAGCCCAGTCCCAGCACAGGGCTCCAGTCCCAGCACAGATCCCAGTCCCAGCACAGAGCCACAGTCCCAGCACAAACCTCCAGTCCCAGCACAGAGCCCCAGTCCCAGCACAGAGGCCCAGTCCCAGCACAGAGCCCAGTCCCAGCACAGAGCCCCAGTCCCAGCACAGACCACCAGTCCCAGCACAGAGCCCAGTCCCAGCACAGACCTCCAGTCCCAGCACAGACCTCCAGTCCCAGCATAGAGCTCCAGTCCCCGCACAGAGGCCCAGTCCCAGCACAGAGCCCCAGTCCCCGCACAGACCTCCAGTCCCAGCACAGAGGCCCAGTCCCAGCACAGATGCCCCGTCCCAGCACAGACCTCCAGTCCCAGCACAGAGCCCAGTCCCAGCACAGACCCCAGTCCCAGCACAAAGCCACAGTCCCAGCACAGACCTCCAGTCCCAGCACAGAGCCCCAGTCCCAGCACAGAGCTCCAGTCCCAGCACAGAGCCTCAGATCCAGCACAGAGCCCCAGTCCCAGCACAGGGGCCCAGTCCCAGCACAGAGCCCCAGTACCAGCACAGAGGCCCAGTCCCAGCACAGAGCCCCAGTCCCAGCACAGAGCCCAGTCCCAGCACAGAGCGCCAGTCCCAGCACAGACCCCCAGTCCCAGCACAGACCCCCAGTCCCAGCACAGAGGCCCAGTCCCAGCACAGACCCCCAGTCCCCGCACAGACCTCCAGTCCCAGCACAGAGCCCAGTCCCAGCACAGACCTCCCGTCCCAGCACAGACCTCCAGTCCCAGGACAGAGCCCCAGTCTCAGCACAGACCTCCAGTCCCAGCACAGACCCCAGTCCCAGCACAGAGCCCAGTCCCAGCACAGAGGCCCAGTCCCAGCAGAGACGTCCAGTCCCAGCACAGAGGCCCAGTCCCAGCACAGAACTCCAGTCCCAGCACAGACTCCAGTCCCAGCACAGAGGCCCAGTCCCAGCACAGAGCTCCAGTCCCAGCACAGAGGCCAGTCCCAGCACAGACCTCCAGTCCCAGCACAGACCTCCAGTCCCAGCACAGGGGCCCAGTCCCAGCACAGAGCTCCAGTCCCAGCACAGAGACCCAGTCCCAGCAGAGGCCTAGTCCCAGCACAGAGCTCCAGTCCCAGCACAGAGCCCCAGTCCCAGCACAGAGGCCCAGTCCCAGCACAGACCCCCAGTCCCAGCACAGAGCCCAGTCCCAGCACAGACCTCCAGTCCCAGCACAGAGCCCCAGTCCCAGCACAGACCTCCAGTCCCAGCACAGAGCCCAGTCCCAGCACAGACCTCCAGTCCCAGCACAGAGCCCAGTCCCAGCACAGAGGCCCAGTCCCAGCACAGAGCCCCAGTCCCAGCACAGAGCCCCAGTCCCAGCACAGACCACCAGTCCCAGCACAGAGCCCCAGTCCCAGCACAGACCTCCAGTCCCCAGCACAGACCTCCAGTCCCAGCATAGAGCTCCAGTCCCCGCACAGAGGCCCAGTCCCAGCACAGAGCCCCAGTCCCCGCACAGACCTCCAGTCCCAGCACAGAGGCCCAGTCCCAGCACAGATGCCCCGTCCCAGCACAGACCTCCAGTCCCAGAACAGAACCCCAGTCCCAGCACAGAGCCCCAGTCCCAGCACAGAGCCCAGTCCCAGCACAGACCTCCAGTCCCAGCACAGAGCCCCAGTCCCAGCACAGAGCTCCAGTCCCAGCACAGAGCCTCAGATCCAGCACAGAGCCCCAGTCCCAGCACAGGGGCCCAGTCCCAGCACAGAGCCCAGTCCCAGCACAGAGCCCCAGTCCCAGCACAGAGCCCCAGTCCTAGCACAGGGCTCCAGTCCCAGCACAGAGCCCAGTCCCAGCACAGAGCCACAGTCCCAGCACAAACCTCCAGTCCCAGCACAGAGCCCCAGTCCCAGCACAGAGGCCCAGTCCCAGCACAGAGCCCCAGTCCCCGCACAGACCTCCAGTCCCAGCACAGAGCCCCAGTCCCAGCACAGATGCCCCGTCCCAGCACAGACCTCCAGTCCCAGCACAGAGACCCAGTCCCAGCACAGATGCCCTGTCCCAGCACAGAGCCCAGTCCCAGCACAGAGTCCCAGTCCCAGCAGAGAGGCCCAGTCCCAGCAGACACGTCCAGTCCCAGCACAGAGGCCCAGTCCCAGCACAGAACTCCAGTCCCAGCACAGACTACCAGTCCCAGCACAGAGGCCCAGTCCCAGCACAGAGCTCCAGTCCCAGCGCACACCTCCAATCCCAGCGCAGACCTCCAGTCCCAGCACAGACCTCCTGTCCCAGCACAGGGGCCCAGTCCCAGCACAGAGCTCCTGTCCCAGCACAGAGACCCAGTCCCAGCAGAGGCCTAGTACCAGCACAGAGCTCCAGTCCCAGCACAGAGCCCCAGTCCCAGCACAGAGGCCCAGTCCCAGCACAGACCTCCAGTCCCAGCACAGACCTCCAGTCCCAGCACAGAGCCCCAGTCCCAGCACAGACCTCCATTCCCAACACAGAGCCCCAGTCCCAGCACAGACCTCCATGCCCAGCACAGAGGCCCAGTCCCAGCACAGACCTCCAGTCCCAGCACAGACCTCCAGTCCCAGCACAGAGCCCCAGTCCCAGCACAGACCTCCAGTCCCAGCACAGAGGCCGAGTCCCAGCACAGACCTCCAGTCCCAGCACAGACCTCCAGTCCGAGCATAGAGCTCCAGTCCCACACAGAGGCCCAGTCCCAGCACAGGCCTCCAGTCCCAGCACAGAGGCCCAGTCCCAGCACAGACCTCCAGTCCCAGCACAGACCTCCAGTCCCAGCATAGAGCTCCAGTCCCAGCACAGAGGCCCAGTCCCAGCACAGAGCCCCAGTCCCAGGACAGAGGCCCAGTCCCAGCACAGACCTCCGGTCCCAGCACAGACCACCAGTCCCAGCACTGAGGCCCAGTCCCAGCACAGACCTCCAGTCCCAGCACAGACCTCCAGTCCCAGCACAGAACCCCAGTCCCAGCACAGACCTCCAGTCCCAGCACAGACCTCCAGTCCCAGCACAGAACCCCAGTCCCAGCACAGAGGCCCAGTCCCAGCACAGACCTCCAGTCCCAGCACAGAGCTCCTGTCCCAGCACAGATCTCCAGTCCCAGCACAGAGCCCCAGTCCCAGCACAGAATCCCAGTCCCAGCACAGAGGCACAGTCCCAGAACAGACCTCCAATCCCAGCACAGACCTCCAGGCCCAGCACAGAGGCCCAGTCCCAGCACAGATCTCCAGTCCCAGCACAGATCTCCAGTCCCAGCCAGAGGCCCAGTCCCAGCACAGACCTCCAGTCCCAGCACAGACCTCCAGTCGCAGCACAGAGCCCCAGTCCCAGCACAGAGCCCCAGTCCCAGCACAGAGCCTCAGATCCAGCACAGAGCCCAGTCCCAGCACAGAGGCCCAGTCCCAGCACAGAGCCCCAGTCCCAGCACAGAGCCCCAGTCCCAGCACAGGGCTCCAGTCCCAGCACAGATCCCCAGTCCCTGCACAGAGCCCCAGTCCCAGCACAGGGCTCCAGTCCCAGCACAGATCCCCAGTCCCTGCACAGAGCCACAGTCCCAGCACAAACCTCCAGTCCCAGCACAGAGCCCCAGTCCCAGCACAGAGGCCCAGTCCCAGCACAGAGCCCCAGTCCCAGCACAGAGCCCCAGTCCCAGCACAGACCACCAGTCCCAGCACAGAGCCCCAGTCCCAGCACAGATGCCCCGTCCCAGCACAGACCTCCAGTCCCAGCACAGAGCCCCAGTCCCAGCACAGAGCCACAGTCCCAGCACAGACCTCCAGTCCCAGCACAGACCTCCAGTCCCAGCACAGAGCTCCTGTCCCAGCGCAGATGTCAAGTCCCAGCACAGATCTCCAGTCCCAGCTCAGGGGCCCAGTCCCAGCACAAAGCTCCAGTCCCAGCGCAGACCTCCAGTCCCAGCACAGAGACCCAGTCCCAGCACAGAGGCCCAGTCCCAGCACAGATCTCCAGTCCCAGCACAGAGCTCCGTCCCAGCACAGACCTCCAGACCCAGAACAGAGGCCCAGTCCCAGCACAGACCTCCAGTCCCAGCACAGAGGCCCAGTCCCATCACAGAGGCCCAGTCCCATCACAGAGGCCCAGTCCCAGCACAGACCTCCAGTCCCAGCAGAGACCTCCAGTCCCAACAGTGAGGCCCAGTCCCAGCACAGTCCTCCACTCCCAGCACAGAGGCCCAGTCCCGGAACAGACCTCCAGTCCCAGCAGAGACCTCCAGTCCCAGCACAGACCTCCAGTCCCAGCACAGACCTCCAGTCCCAGCATGGACCTTCAGTCCCAACACAGAGCTCCAGTCCCAGCACAGACCTCCAGTCCCAGCACAGAGTCCCAGTCCTAGCACAGAGTCCCAGTCCCAGCACAGACCCCCAGTCCCAGCACAGAGTCCCAGTCCCAGCACAGAGGCCCGTCCCAGCACAGATCTCCAGTCCCAGCACAGAGTCCCAGTCCCAGCACAGATTCCCAGTCCCAGCACAGACCTCCAGTCCCAGCACAGAGTCCCAGTCCCAGCACAGAGTCCCAGTCCCAGCACAGACCCCCAGTCCCAGCACAGAGTCTCAGTCCCAGCACAGAGGCCCCGTCCCAGCACAGATCTCCAGTCCCAGCACAGAGTCCCAGTCCCAGCACAGATTCCCAGTCCCAGCACAGACCCCAGTCCCAGCACAGAGTCCCAGTCCCAGCACAGAGGCCCCGTCCCAGCACAGATCTCCAGTCCCAGCACAGAGTCCCAGTCCCAGCACAGATTCCCAGTCCCAGCACAGAGACCCAGTCCCAGCACAGAGGCCCAGTCCCAGCACAGATCTCCAGTCCCAGCACAGAGCTCCGTCCCAGCACAGACCTCCAGTCCCAGCACAGAGCCCCAGTTCCAGCACAGAGCCCCAGTTCCAGCACAGAGCCCCAGTCCCAGCACAGAGCTCCAGTCCCAGCACAGAGCCACAGTCCCAGCACAGACCTCCAGTCCCAGCACAGAGCCCCAGTCCCAGCACACAGCCTCAGATCCAGCACAGAGGCCCAGTCCCAGCACAGAGCCCCAGTCCCAGCACAGAGCTCCAGTCCCAGCACAGTGAGCCAGTCCCAGCACAGACCTCCAGTCCCGGCACAGAGTCCCAGTCCCAGCACAGAACCCCAGTCCCAGCACAGAGCCACATTCCCAGCACAGAGCCTCAAATCCAGCACAGACCTCCAGTCCCAGCATAGAGCTCCAGTCCCAGCACAGAGGCCCAGTCCCAGCACAGACCTCCAGTCCCAGCACAGAGGCCCAGTCCCAGCACAGACCTCCAGTCCCAGCACAGACCTCCAGTCCCAGCACAGACCACCAGTCCCAGCACAGAGGCCCAGTCCCAGCACAGAGCTCCAGTCCCAGCACAGACCACCAGTCCCAGCACAGAGTCCCAGTCCCAGCACAGACCTCCAGTCCCAGCACAGACCATCAGTCCCAGCACAGAGGCCCAGTCCCAGCACAGACCTCCAGTTCCAGCACAGACCACCAGTCCCAGGACAGAACCCCAGTCCCAGCACAGACCTCCAGTCCCAGCACAGACCTCCAGTCCCAGGACAGAACCCCAGTCCCAGCACAGACCTCCAGTACCAGCACAGACCTCCAGTACCAGCACAGACCTCCAGTCCCAGTACAGAGCCCCAGTCCCAACACAGAGGCCCAGTCCCAGCACAGACCTCCAGTCCCAGCACAGACCTCCAGTCCCAGCACAGAGCTCCTGTCCCAGCGCAGATGTCAAGTCCCAGCACAGATCTCCAGTCCCAGCTCAGGGGCCCAGTCCCAGCACAAAGCTCCAGTCCCAGCGCAGACCTCCAGTCCCAGCACAGAGACCCAGTCCCAGCACAGAGGCCCAGTCCCAGCACAGATCTCAAGTCCAAGCACAGAGGCCCAGTCCCAGCACAGAGGCCTAGTCCCAGCACAGAGCCCCAGTCCCAGCACAGACCTCCAGTCCCAGCACAGAGACCCAGTCCCAGCACAGAGGCCCAGTCCCAGCACAGACCTCCAGTCCCAGCACAGAGGCCCGGTCCCAGCACAGAGGCCCAGTCCCAGCACAGACCTCCAGTCCCAGCACAGATTCCCAGTCCCAGCACAGAGTCCCAGTCCCAGCACAGAGGCCCAGTACCAGCACAGAGGCCCAGTCCCAGCACAGAGGCCCAGTCCCAGCACAGACCTCCAGTCCCAGCACAGACCTCCAGTCCCAGCACAGACCTCCAGGCCCAGCACAGATGCCCAGTCCCAGCACAGATCTCCAGTCCCAGCACAGAGGCACAGTCCCAGCACAGACCTCCAGTCCCAGCACAGACCTCCAGTCCCAGCACAGACCTCCAGACCCAGAACAGAGGCCCCGTCCCAGCACAGAGCCCCAGTCCCAGCACAGACCTCCAGTCCCAGCACAGAGCTCCAGTCCCAGCACAGACCTCCAGTCCCAGCACAGAGGCCCAGTCCCATCACAGGGCCCAGTCCCAGCACAGACCTCCAGTCCCAGCAGAGACCTCCAGTCCCAACAGTGAGGCCCAGTCCCAGCACAGTCCTCCACTCCCAGCACAGAGGCCCAGTCCCGGAACAGACCTCCAGTCCCAGCAGAGACCTCCAGTCCCAGCACAGACCTCCAGTCCCAGCACAGACCTTCAGTCCCAGCACAGAGCTCCAGTCCCAGCACAGACCTCCAGTCCCAGCACAGAACTCCAGTCCCAGCACAGAGCTCCAATCCCAGCAGAGACCTCCAGTCCCAGCACAGAGTCCCAGTCCCAGCACAGACCTCCAGTCCCAGCACAGATGCCCAGTCCCAGCAGAGACCTCCAGTCCCAGCACAAACCTCCAGTCCCAGCACAGGGCCCAGTCCCAGCACAGAGCTCCAGTCCCAGCACAGAGCTCCAGTCCCAGCACAGACCTCCAGTCCCAGCACAGAGCCCCAGTCCCAGCACAGACCACCAGTCCCAGCACAGAGCCCCAGTCCCATCACAGAGGCCCAGTCCCAGCACAGACCTCCAGTCCCAGCACAGACCTCCAGTCCCAGCACAGAGGCCCAGTCCCAGCACAGAGGCCCAGTCCCAGCACAGACCTCCAGTCCCAGCAGAGACCTCCAGTCCCAACAGTGAGGCCCAGTCCCAGCACAGACCTCCACTCCCAGCACAGAGGCCCAGTCCCAGCACAGACCTCCAGTCCCAGCAGAGACCTCCAGTCCCAGCACAGATCTCCAGTCCCAGCACAGACCTTCAGTCCCAGCACAGAGCTCCAGTCCCAGCACAGAACTCCAGTCCCAGCACAGAACTCCAGTCCCAGCACAGAGCTCCAATCCCAGCAGAGACCTCCAGTCCCAGCACAGAGCTCCAGTCCCAGCGCAGACCTCCAGTCCCAGCGCAGACCTCCAGTCCCAGCACAGACCTCCTGTCCCAGCTCAGGGGCCCAGTCCCAGCACAGAGCTCCTGTCCCAGCACAGAGACCCAGTCCCAGCAGAGGCCTAGTACCAGCACAGAGCTCCAGTCCCAGCACAGAGCCCCAGTCCCAGCACAGAGGCCCAGTCCCAGCACAGACCTCCAGTCCCAGCACAGAGCTCCTGTCCCAGCGCAGATGTCAAGTCCCAGCACAGATCTCCTGTCCCAGCACAGAGACCCAGTCCCAGCAGAGGCCTAGTACCAGCACAGAGCTCCAGTCCCAGTACAGAGCCCCAGTCCCAGCACAGAGGCCCAGTCCCAGCACAGACCTCCAGTCCCAGCACAGACCTCCAGTCCCAGCACAGACCCCCGGTCCCAGCACAGACCTCCATTCCCAACACAGAGCCCCAGTCCCAGCACAGACCTCCATGCCCAGCACAGAGGCCCAGTCCCAGCACAGACCTCCAGTCCCAGCACAGACCGCCAGTCCCAGCACAGAGCCCCAGTCCCAGCACAGACCTCCAGTCCCAGCACAGAGGCCCAGTCCCAGCACAGACCTCCAGTCCCAGCACAGACCTCCAGTCCCAGCATAGAGCTCCAGTCCCACACAGAGGCCCAGTCCCAGCACAGGCCTCCAGTCCCAGCACAGAGGCCCAGTCCCAGCACAGACCTCCAGTCCCAGCACAGACCTCCAGTCCCAGCACAGAGCTCCAGTCCCAGCACAGAGGCCCAGTCCCAGCACAGAGCCCCAGTCCCAGGACAGAGGCCCAGTCCCAGCACAGACCTCCGGTCCCAGCACAGACCACCAGTCCCAGCACTGAGGCCCAGTCCCAGCACAGACCTCCAGTACCAGCACAGACCTCCAGTCCCAGGACAGAACCCCAGTCCCAGCACAGACCTCCAGTACCAGCACAGACCTCCAGTCCCAATACAGAGCCCCAGTCCCAACACAGAGGCCCAGTCCCAGCACAGACCTCCTGTCCCAGCACAGAGCTCCTGTCCCAGCACAGATCTCCAGTCCCAGCACAGAGCCCCAGTCCCAGCACAGAGGCACAGTCCCAGAACAGACCTCCAATCCCAGCACAGACCTCCAGGCCCAGCACAGAGGCCCAGTCCCAGCACAGATCTCCAGTCCCAGCACAGATCTCCAGTCCCAGCCAGAGGCCCAGTCCCAGCACAGACCTCCAGTCCCAGCACAGACCTCCAGTCCCAGCACAGACCTCCAGTCGCAGCACAGAGCCCCAGTCCCAGCACAGAGCCCCAGTCCCAGCACAGAGCCTCAGATCCAGCACAAAGCCCCAGTCCCAGCACAGAGGCCCAGTCCCAGCACAGAACCCCAGTCCCAGCACAGAGCCCCAGTCCCAGCACAGGGCTCCAGTCCCAGCACAGATCCCCAGTCCCTGCACAGAGCCACAGTCCCAGCACAAACCTCCAGTTCCAGCACAGAGCCCCAGTCCCAGCACAGAGGCCCAGTCCCAGCACAGAGCCCCAGTCCCAGCACAGAGCCCCAGTCCCAGCACAGACCACCAGTCCCAGCACAGAGCCCCAGTCCCAGCACAGACCTCCAGTCCCAGCACAGACCTCCAGTCCCAGCATAGAGCTCCAGTCCCCGCACAGAGGCCCAGTCCCAGCACAGAGCCCCAGTCCCCGCACAGACCTCCAGTCCCAGCACAGAGGCCCAGTCCCAGCACAGATGCCCCGTCCCAGCACAGACCTCCAGTCCCAGAACAGAACCCCAGTCCCAGCACAGATCCCCAGTCCCAACACAAAGCCACAGTCCCAGCACAGACCTCCAGTCCCAGCACAGAGCCCCAGTCCCAGCACAGAGCTCCAGTCCCAGCACAGAGCCTCAGATCCAGCACAGAGCCCCAGTCCCACCACAGGGGCCCAGTCCCAGCACAGAGCCCAGTCCCAGCACAGAGCCCCAGTCCCAGCACAGAGCCCCAGTCCTAGCACAGAGCCCCAGTCCCTGCACAGAGCCACAGTCCCAGCACAAACCTCCAGTCCCAGCACAGAGCCCAGTCCCAGCACAGAGGGCCCAGTCCCAGCACAGAGCCCCAGTCCCCGCACAGACCTCCAGTCCCAGCACAGAGCCCCAGTCCCAGCACAGATGCCCCGTCCCAGCACAGACCTCCAGTCCCAGCACAGAGCCCCAGTCCCAGCACAGATGCCCTGTCCCAGCACAGAGCCCCAGTCCCAGCACAGAGTCCCAGTCCCAGCAGAGAGGCCCAGTCCCAGCAGACACGTCCAGTCCCAGCACAGAGGCCCAGTCCCAGCACAGAACTCCAGTCCCAGCACAGACTACCAGTCCCAGCACAGAGGCCCAGTCCCAGCACAGAGCTCCAGTCCCAGCGCACACCTCCAATCCCAGCGCAGACCTCCAGTCCCAGCACAGACCTCCTGTCCCAGCTCAGGGGCCCAGTCCCAGCACAGAGCTCCTGTCCCAGCACAGAGACCCAGTCCCAGCAGAGGCCTAGTACCATCACAGAGCTCCAGTCCCAGTACAGAGCCCCAGTCCGAGCACAGAGGCCCAGTCCCAGCACAGACCTCCAGTCCCAGCACAGAGCCCAGTCCCAGCACAGACCTCCAGTCCCAGCACAGAGCCCAGTCCCAGCACAGACCTCCAGTCCCAGCACAGAGGCCCAGTCCCAGCACAGACCTCCAGTCCCAGCACAGAGCCCCAGTCCCAGCACAGAGCCCCAGTCCCAGCACAGAGCCCCAGTCCCAGCACAGAGCCCCAGTCCCAGCACAGAGCCCAGTCCCAGCACAGAGCCCCAGTCCCAGCACAGACCCCCAGTCCCAGCACAGACTCCAGTCCCAGCACAGAGCCCAGTCCCTGCACAGAGCCCCAGTCCCAGCACAGACCCCCAGTCCCAGCACAGACCCCCAGTCCCAGCACAGAGGCCCAGTCCCAGCACAGATGCCCCGTCCCAGCACAGACCCCCAGTCCCAGCACAGACCCCAGTCCCAGCACAGAGCCCCAGTCCCAGCACAGACCCACAGTCCCAGCACAGACCTCCAGTCCCAGCACAGAGCCCCAGTCCCAGCACAGAGCTCCAGTCCCAGCACAGAGCCTCAGATCCAGCACAGAGCCCCAGTCCCAGCACAGGGGCCCAGTCCCAGCACAGAGCCCCAGTCCCAGCACAGAGCCCCAGTCCCAGCACAGAGCCCCAGTCCTAGCACAGGGCTCCAGTCCCAGCACAGAGCCCCAGTCCCTGCACAGAGCCACAGTCCCAGCACAAACCTCCAGTCCCAGCACAGAGCCCCAGTCCCAGCACAGAGGCCCAGTCCCAGCACAGAGCCCCAGTCCCCGCACAGACCTCCAGTCCCAGCACAGAGCCCCAGTCCCAGCACAGATGCCCCGTCCCAGCACAGACCTCCAGTCCCAGCACAGAGACCCAGTCCCAGCACAGATGCCCTGTCCCAGCACAGAGCCCCAGTCCCAGCACAGAGTCCCAGTCCCAGCAGAGAGGCCCAGTCCCAGCAGACACGTCCAGTCCCAGCACAGAGGCCCAGTCCCAGCACAGAACTCCAGTCCCAGCACAGACTACCAGTCCCAGCACAGAGGCCCAGTCCCAGCACAGAGCTCCAGTCCCAGCGCACACCTCCAATCCCAGCGCAGACCTCCAGTCCCAGCACAGACCTCCTGTCCCAGCTCAGGGGCCCAGTCCCAGCACAGAGCTCCTGTCCCAGCACAGAGACCCAGTCCCAGCAGAGGCCTAGTACCAGCACAGAGCTCCAGTCCCAGTACAGAGCCCCAGTCCCAGCACAGAGGCCCAGTCCCAGCACAGACCTCCAGTCCCAGCACAGACCTCCAGTCCCAGCACAGAGCCCCAGTCCCAGCACAGACCTCCATTCCCAACACAGAGCCCCAGTCCCAGCACAGACCTCCATGCCCAGCACAGAGGCCCAGTCCCAGCACAGACCTCCAGTCCCAGCACAGACCTCCAGTCCCAGCACAGAGCCCCAGTCCCAGCACAGACCTCCAGTCCCAGCACAGAGGCCGAGTCCCAGCACAGACCTCCAGTCCCAGCACAGACCTCCAGTCCGAGCATAGAGCTCCAGTCCCCACACAGAGGCCCAGTCCCAGCACAGGCCTCCAGTCCCAGCACAGAGGCCCAGTCCCAGCACAGACCTCCAGTCCCAGCACAGACCTCCAGTCCCAGCATAGAGCTCCAGTCCCAGCACAGAGGCCCAGTCCCAGCACAGAGCCCCAGTCCCAGGACAGAGGCCCAGTCCCAGCACAGACCTCCGGTCCCAGCACAGACCACCAGTCCCAGCACTGAGGCCCAGTCCCAGCACAGACCTCCAGTACCAGCACAGACCTCCAGTCCCAGGACAGAACCCCAGTCCCAGCACAGACCTCCAGTACCAGCACAGACCTCCAGTCCCAGTACAGAACCCCAGTCCCAACACAGAGGCCCAGTCCCAGCACAGACCTCCAGTCCCAGCACAGAGCTCCTGTCCCAGCACAGATCTCCAGTCCCAGCACAGAGCCCCAGTCCCAGCACAGAATCCCAGTCCCAGCACAGAGGCACAGTCCCAGAACAGACCTCCAATCCCAGCACAGACCTCCAGGCCCAGCACAGAGGCCCAGTCCCAGCACAGATCTCCAGTCCCAGCACAGATCTCCAGTCCCAGCCAGAGGCCCAGTCCCAGCACAGACCTCCAGTCCCAGCACAGACCTCCAGTCGCAGCACAGAGCCCCAGTCCCAGCACAGAGCCCCAGTCCCAGCACAGAGCCTCAGATCCAGCACAAAGCCCCAGTCCCAGCACAGAGGCCCAGTCCCAGCACAGAGCCCCAGTCCCAGCACAGAGCCCCAGTCCCAGCACAGGGCTCCAGTCCCAGCACAGATCCCCAGTCCCTGCACAGAGCCCCAGTCCCAGCACAGGGCTCCAGTCCCAGCACAGATCCCCAGTCCCTGCACAGAGCCACAGTCCCAGCACAAACCTCCAGTCCCAGCACAGAGCCCCAGTCCCAGCACAGAGCCCCGTCCCAGCACAGACCTCCAGTCCCAGCACAGAGCCCCAGTCCCAGCACAGAGGCCCAGTCCCAGCACAGAGCCCCAGTCCCAGCACAGAGCCCCAGTCCCAGCACAGACCACCAGTCCCAGCACAGAGCCCCAGTCCCAGCACAGATGCCCCGTCCCAGCACAGACCTCCAGTCCCAGCACAGAGCCCCAGTCCCAGCACAGAGCCACAGTCCCAGCACAGACCTCCAGTCCCAGCACAGACCTCCAGTCCCAGCACAGAGCTCCTGTCCCAGCGCAGATGTCAAGTCCCAGCACAGATCTCCAGTCCCAGCTCAGGGGCCCAGTCCCAGCACAAAGCTCCAGTCCCAGCGCAGACCTCCAGTCCCAGCACAGAGACCCAGTCCCAGCACAGAGGCCCAGTCCCAGCACAGATCTCCAGTCCCAGCACAGAGCTCCGTCCCAGCACAGACCTCCAGACCCAGAACAGAGGCCCAGTCCCAGCACAGACCTCCAGTCCCAGCACAGAGGCCCAGTCCCATCACAGAGGCCCAGTCCCATCACAGAGGCCCAGTCCCAGCACAGACCTCCAGTCCCAGCAGAGACCTCCAGTCCCAACAGTGAGGCCCAGTCCCAGCACAGTCCTCCACTCCCAGCACAGAGGCCCAGTCCCGGAACAGACCTCCAGTCCCAGCAGAGACCTCCAGTCCCAGCACAGACCTCCAGTCCCAGCACAGACCTCCAGTCCCAGCATGGACCTTCAGTCCCAACACAGAGCTCCAGTCCCAGCACAGACCTCCAGTCCCAGCACAGAGTCCCAGTCCTAGCACAGAGTCCCAGTCCCAGCACAGACCCCCAGTCCCAGCACAGAGTCCCAGTCCCAGCACAGAGGCTCCGTCCCAGCACAGATCTCCAGTCCCAGCACAGAGTCCCAGTCCCAGCACAGATTCCCAGTCCCAGCACAGACCTCCAGTCCCAGCACAGAGTCCCAGTCCTAGCACAGAGTCCCAGTCCCAGCACAGACCCCAGTCCCAGCACAGAGTCTCAGTCCCAGCACAGAGGCCCCGTCCCAGCACAGATCTCCAGTCCCAGCACAGAGTCCCAGTCCCAGCACAGATTCCCAGTCCCAGCACAGACCCCCAGTCCCAGCACAGAGTCCCAGTCCCAGCACAGAGGCCCCGTCCCAGCACAGATCTCCAGTCCCAGCACAGAGTCCCAGTCCCAGCACAGATTCCCAGTCCCAGCACAGAGACCCAGTCCCAGCACAGAGGCCCAGTCCCAGCACAGATCTCCAGTCCCAGCACAGAGCTCCGTCCCAGCGCAGACCTCCAGTCCCAGCACAGAGCCCCAGTTCCAGCACAGAGCCCCAGTTCCAGCACAGAGCCCCAGTCCCAGCACAGAGCTCCAGTCCCAGCACAGAGCCACAGTCCCAGCACAGACCTCCAGTCCCAGCACAGAGCCCCAGTCCCAGCACACAGCCTCAGATCCAGCACAGAGGCCCAGTCCCAGCACAGAGCCCCAGTCCCAGCACAGAGCTCCAGTCCCAGCACAGTGAGCCAGTCCCAGCACAGACCTCCAGTCCCGGCACAGAGTCCCAGTCCCAGCACAGAACCCCAGTCCCAGCACAGAGCCACATTCCCAGCACAGAGCCTCAAATCCAGCACAGACCTCCAGTCCCAGCATAGAGCTCCAGTCCCAGCACAGAGGCCCAGTCCCAGCACAGACCTCCAGTCCCAGCACAGAGGCCCAGTCCCAGCACAGACCTCCAGTCCCAGCACAGACCCCCAGTCCCAGCACAGACCACCAGTCCCAGCACAGAGGCCCAGTCCCAGCACAGAGCCCCAGTCCCAGCACAGACCACCAGTCCCAGCACAGAGTCCCAGTCCCAGCACAGACCTCCAGTCCCAGCACAGACCATCAGTCCCAGCACAGAGGCCCAGTCCCAGCACAGACCTCCAGTTCCAGCACAGACCACCAGTCCCAGGACAGAACCCCAGTCCCAGCACAGACCTCCAGTCCCAGCACAGACCTCCAGTCCCAGGACAGAACCCCAGTCCCAGCACAGACCCCCAGTACCAGCACAGACCTCCAGTACCAGCACAGACCTCCAGTCCCAGTACAGATCCCCAGTCCCAACACAGAGGCCCAGTCCCAGCACAGACCTCCAGTCCCAGCACAGACCTCCAGTCCCAGCACAGAGCTCCTGTCCCAGCGCAGATGTCAAGTCCCAGCACAGATCTCCAGTCCCAGCTCAGGGGCCCAGTCCCAGCACAAAGCTCCAGTCCCAGCGCAGACCTCCAGTCCCAGCACAGAGACCCAGTCCCAGCACAGAGGCCCAGTCCCAGCACAGATCTCAAGTCCAAGCACAGAGGCCCAGTCCCAGCACAGAGGCCTAGTCCCAGCACAGACCTCCAGTCCCAGCACAGACCTCCAGTCCCAGCACAGAGACCCAGTCCCAGCACAGAGGACCAGTCCCAGCACAGACCTCCAGTCCCAGCACAGAGGACCAGTCCCAGCACAGAGGCCCAGTCCCAGCACAGACCTCCAGTCCCAGCACAGATTCCCAGTCCCAGCACAGAGTCCCAGTCCCAGCACAGAGGCCCAGTACCAGCACAGAGGCCCAGTCCCAGCACAGAGGCCCAGTCCCAGCACAGACCTCCAGTCCCAGCACAGACCTCCAGTCCCAGCACAGACCTCCAGGCCCAGCACAGATGCCCAGTCCCAGCACAGATCTCCAGTCCCAGCACAGAGGCACAGTCCCAGCACAGACCTCCAGTCCCAGCACAGACCTCCAGTCCCAGCACAGACCTCCAGACCCAGAACAGAGGCCCCGTCCCAGCACAGAGCCCAGTCCCAGCACAGACCTCCAGTCCCAGCACAGAGCTCCAGTCCCAGCACAGACCTCCAGTCCCAGCACAGAGGCCCAGTCCCATCACAGGGCCCAGTCCCAGCACAGACCTCCAGTCCCAGCAGAGACCTCCAGTCCCAACAGTGAGGCCCAGTCCCAGCACAGTCCTCCACTCCCAGCACAGAGGCCCAGTCCCGGAACAGACCTCCAGTCCCAGCAGAGACCTCCAGTCCCAGCACAGACCTCCAGTCCCAGCACAGACCTTCAGTCCCAACACAGAGCTCCAGTCCCAGCACAGACCTCCAGTCCCAGCACAGAACTCCAGTCCCAGCACAGAGCTCCAATCCCAGTAGAGACCTCCAGTCCCAGCACAGAGTCCCAGTCCCAGCACAGACCTCCAGTCCCAACACAGATGCGCAGTCCCAGCAGAGACCTCCAGTCCCAGCACAAACCTCCAGTCCCAGCACAGGGCCCAGTCCCAGCACAGAGCTCCCGTCCCAGCACAGAGCTCCAGTCCCAGCACAGACCTCCAGTCCCAGCACAGAGCCCCAGTCCCAGCACAGACCACCAGTCCCAGCACAGAGCCCCAGTCCCATCACAGAGGCCCAGTCCCAGCACAGACCTCCAGTCCCAGCAGAGACCTCCAGTCCCAGCACAGAGGCCCAGTCCCATCACAGAGGCCCAGTCCCAGCACAGACCTCCAGTCCCAGCAGAGACCTCCAGTCCCAACAGTGAGGCCCAGTCCCAGCACAGTCCTCCACTCCCAGCACAGAGGCCCAGTCCCGGCACAGACCTCCAGTCCCAGCAGAGACCTCCAGTCCCAGCACAGATCTCCAGTCCCAGCACAGACCTTCAGTCCCAACACAGAGCTCCAGTCCCAGCACAGAACCCCAGTCCCAGCACAGAACTCCAGTCCCAGCACAGAGCTCCAATCCCAGCAGAGACCTCCAGTCCCAGCACAGAGCTCCAGTCCCAGCGCAGACCTCCAGTCCCAGCGCAGACCTCCAGTCCCAGCACAGACCTCCTGTCCCAGCTCAGGGGCCCAGTCCCAGCACAGAGCTCCTGTCCCAGCACAGAGACCCAGTCCCAGCAGAGGCCTAGTACCAGCACAGAGCTCCAGTCCCAGCACAGAGCCCCAGTCCCAGCACAGAGGCCCAGTCCCAGCACAGACCTCCAGTCCCAGCACAGAGCTCCTGTCCCAGCGCAGATGTCAAGTCCCAGCACAGATCTCCTGTCCCAGCACAGAGACCCAGTCCCAGCAGAGGCCTAGTACCAGCACAGAGCTCCAGTCCCAGTACAGAGCCCCAGTCCCAGCACAGAGGCCCAGTCCCAGCACAGACCTCCAGTCCCAGCACAGACCTCCAGTCCCAGCACAGACCCCCGGTCCCAGCACAGACCTCCATTCCCAACACAGAGCCCCAGTCCCAGCACAGACCTCCATGCCCAGCACAGAGGCCCAGTCCCAGCACAGACCTCCAGTCCCAGCACAGACCGCCAGTCCCAGCACAGAGCCCCAGTCCCAGCACAGACCTCCAGTCCCAGCACAGAGGCCGAGTCCCAGCACAGACCTCCAGTCCCAGCACAGACCTCCAGTCCCAGCATAGAGCTCCAGTCCCCACACAGAGGCCCAGTCCCAGCACAGGCCTCCAGTCCCAGCACAGAGGCCCAGTCCCAGCACAGACCTCCAGTCCCAGCACAGACCTCCAGTCCCAGCATAGAGCTCCAGTCCCAGCACAGAGGCCCAGTCCCAGCACAGAGCCCCAGTCCCAGGACAGAGGCCCAGTCCCAGCACAGACCTCCGGTCCCAGCACAGACCACCAGTCCCAGCACTGAGGCCCAGTCCCAGCACAGACCTCCAGTACCAGCACAGACCTCCAGTCCCAGGACAGAACCCCAGTCCCAGCACAGACCTCCAGTACCAGCACAGACCTCCAGTCCCAATACAGAGCCCCAGTCCCAACACAGAGGCCCAGTCCCAGCACAGACCTCCTGTCCCAGCACAGAGCTCCTGTCCCAGCACAGATCTCCAGTCCCAGCACAGAGCCCCAGTCCCAGCACAGAGGCACAGTCCCAGAACAGACCTCCAATCCCAGCACAGACCTCCAGGCCCAGCACAGAGGCCCAGTCCCAGCACAGATCTCCAGTCCCAGCACAGATCTCCAGTCCCAGCCAGAGGCCCAGTCCCAGCACAGACCTCCAGTCCCAGCACAGACCTCCAGTCCCAGCACAGACCTCCAGTCGCAGCACTGAGCCCCAGTCCCAGCACAGAGCCCCAGTCCCAGCACAGAGCCTCAGATCCAGCACAAAGCCCCAGTCCCCGCACAGAGGCCCAGTCCCAGCACAGAACCCCAGTCCCAGCACAGAGCCCCAGTCCCAGCACAGGGCTCCAGTCCCAGCACAGATCCCCAGTCCCTGCACAGAGCCACAGTCCCAGCACAAACCTCCAGTCCCAGCACAGAGCCCCAGTCCCAGCACAGAGGCCCAGTCCCAGCACAGAGCCCCAGTCCCAGCACAGAGCCCCAGTCCCAGCACAGACCACCAGTCCCAGCACAGAGCCCCAGTCCCAGCACAGACCTCCAGTCCCAGCACAGACCTCCAGTCCCAGCATAGAGCTCCAGTCCCCGCACAGAGGCCCAGTCCCAGCACAGAGCCCCAGTCCCCGCACAGACCTCCAGTCCCAGCACAGAGGCCCAGTCCCAGCACAGATGCCCCGTCCCAGCACAGACCTCCAGTCCCAGAACAGAACCCCAGTCCCAGCACAGATCCCCAGTCCCAACACAAAGCCACAGTCCCAGCACAGACCTCCAGTCCCAGCACAGAGCCCCAGTCCCAGCACAGAGCTCCAGTCCCAGCACAGAGCCTCAGATCCAGCACAGAGCCCCAGTCCCAGCACAGGGGCCCAGTCCCAGCACAGAGCCCCAGTCCCAGCACAGAGCCCCAGTCCCAGCACAGAGCCCAGTCCCAGCACAGAGCCACAGTCCCAGCACAGACCTCCAGTCCCAGCACAGAGCCCCAGTCCCAGCACAGAGGCCCAGTCCCAGCACAGAGCCCCAGTCCCCGCACAGACCTCCAGTCCCAGCACAGAGCCCAGTCCCAGCACAGATGCCCCGTCCCAGCACAGACCTCCAGTCCCAGCACAGAGCCCCAGTCCCAGCACAGATGCCCTGTCCCAGCACAGAGCCCCAGTCCCAGCACAGAGTCCCAGTCCCAGCAGAGAGGCCCAGTCCCAGCAGACACGTCCAGTCCCAGCACAGAGGCCCAGTCCCAGCACAGAACTCCAGTCCCAGCACAGACTACCAGTCCCAGCACAGAGGCCCAGTCCCAGCACAGAGCTCCAGTCCCAGCGCACACCTCCAATCCCAGCGCAGACCTCCAGTCCCAGCACAGACCTCCTGTCCCAGCTCAGGGGCCCAGTCCCAGCACAGAGCTCCTGTCCCAGCACAGAGACCCAGTCCCAGCAGAGGCCTAGTACCATCACAGAGCTCCAGTCCCAGTACAGAGCCCCAGTCCGAGCACAGAGGCCCAGTCCCAGCACAGACCTCCAGTCCCAGCACAGAGCCCCAGTCCCAGCACAGACCTCCATTCCCAACACAGAGCCCCAGTCCCAGCACAGACCTCCATGCCCAGCACAGAGGCCCAGTCCCAGCACAGACCTCCAGTCCCAGCACAGACCTCCAGTCCCAGCACAGAGCCCCAGTCCCAGCACAGACCTCCAGTCCCAGCACAGAGGCCGAGTCCCAGCACAGACCTCCAGTCCCAGCACAGACCTCCAGTCCGAGCATAGAGCTCCAGTCCCCACACAGAGGCCCAGTCCCAGCACAGGCCTCCAGTCCCAGCACAGAGGCTCAGTCCCAGCACAGACCTCCAGTCCCAGCACAGACCTCCAGTCCCAGCATAGAGCTCCAGTCCCAGCACAGAGGCCCAGTCCCAGCACAGAGCCCCAGTCCCAGGACAGAGGCCCAGTCCCAGCACAGACCTCCGGTCCCAGCACAGACCACCAGTCCCAGCACTGAGGCCCAGTCCCAGCACAGACCTCCAGTCCCAGCACAGACCTCCAGTCCCAGCACAGACCTCCAGTCCCAGGACAGAACCCCAGTCCCAGCACAGACCTCCAGTACCAGCACAGACCTCCAGTCCCAGCACAGAACCCCAGTCCCAGCACAGACCTCCAGTACCAGCACAGACCTCCAGTCCCAGTACAGAACCCCAGTCCCAACACAGAGGCCCAGTCCCAGCACAGACCTCCAGTCCCAGCACAGAGCTCCAGTCCCAGCACAGATCTCCAGTCCCAGCACAGACCCCAGTCCCAGCACAGAGTCCCAGTCCCAGCACAGAGGCCCAGTCCCAGCAAAGACCTCCAGTCCCAGCACAGACCTCCAGTCCCAGCACAGAGGCCCAGTCCCAGCACAGATCTCCAGTCCCAGCACAGACCTCCAGTCCCAGCACAGAGGCCCAGTCCCAGCACAGACCTCCAGTCCCAGCACAGACCTCCAGTCCCAGCACAGAGCCCAGTCCCAGCACAGAGCCCCAGTCCCAGCACAGAGCCTCAGATCCAGCACAAAGCCCCAGTCCCAGCACAGAGGCCCAGTCCCAGCACAGAGCCCCAGTCCCAGCACAGAGCCCCAGTCCCAGCACAGGGCTCCAGTCCCAGCACAGATCCCCAGTCCCTGCACAGAGCCACAGTCCCAGCACAGACCTCCAGTCCCAGCACAGAGCCCCAGTCCCAGCACAGAGGCCCAGTCCCAGCACAGAGCCCCAGTCCCAGCACAGAGCCCCAGTCCCAGCACAGACCACCAGTCCCAGCACAGAGCCCCAGTCCCAGCACAGATGCCCCGTCCCAGCACAGACCTCCAGTCCCAGCACAGAGCCCCAGTCCCAGCACAGAGCCACAGTCCCAGCACAGACCTCCAGTCCCAGCACAGACCTCCAGTCCCAGCACAGAGCTCCTGTCCCAGCACAGATGTCAAGTCCCAGCACAGATCTCCAGTCCCAGCACAGGGCCCAGTCCCAGCACAGAGCTCCAGTCCCAGCGCAGACCTCCAGTCCCAGCACAGAGACCCAGTCCCAGCACAGAGGCCCAGTCCCAGCACAGATCTCCAGTCCCAGCACAGAGCTCCGTCCCAGCACAGACCTCCAGTCCCAGCACAGAGCCCAGTCCCAGCACAGACCTCCAGTCCCAGCACAGAGGCCCAGTCCCATCACAGAGGCCCAGTCCCATCACAGAGGCCCAGTCCCAGCACAGACCTCCAGTCCCAGCAGAGACCTCCAGTCCCAACAGTGAGGCCCAGTCCCAGCACAGTCCTCCACTCCCAGCACAGAGGCCTAGTCCCGGAACAGACCTCCAGTCCCAGCACAGACCTCCAGTCCAGCACAGACCTCCAGTCCCAGCACAGACCTCCAGACCCAGCACAGAGGCCCCGTCCCAGCACAGAGCCCAGTCCCAGCACAGACCTCCAGTCCCAGCACAGAGCTCCAGTCCCAGCACAGACCTCCAGTCCCAGCACAGAGCCCAGTCCCAGCACAGAGTCCAGTCCCAGCACAGAGGCCCCGTCCCAGCACAGATCTCCAGTCCCAGCACAGAGTCCCAGTCCCAGCACAGATTCCCAGTCCCAGCACAGACTCCAGTCCCAGCACAGAGCCCAGTCCCAGCACAGACCCCCAGTCCCAGCACAGACCCCAGTCCCAGCACAGAGCCCCAGTCCCAGCACAGAGCCCCAGTCCCAGCACAGAGCTCCAGTCCAGCACAGAGCCCCAGTCCCAGCACAGAGCCCAGTCCCAGCACAGAGCCCAGTCCCAGCACAGAGCTCCAGTCCCAGCACAGAGCCACAGTCCCAGCACAGACCTCCAGTCCCAGCACAGAGCCCAGTCCCAGCACAGAGCCTCAGTCCCAGCACAGAGGCCCAGTCCCAGCACAGAGCCCCAGTCCCAGCACAGACTCCAGTCCCAGCACAGAGAGCCAGTCCCAGCACAGACCTCCAGTCCCAGCACAGAGCCCAGTCCCAGCACAGAGCCCAGTCCCAGCACAGAGCCCAGTCCCAGCACAGAGCCTCAAATCCAGCACAGACCTCCAGTCCAGCACAGAGCTCCAGTCCCAGCACAGAGGCCCAGTCCCAGCACAGAGCCCAGTCCCAGCACAGAGCCCAGTCCCAGCACAGACCTCCAGTCCCAGCACAGACCTCCAGTCCCAGCACAGACCACCAGTCCCAGCACAGAGCCCAGTCCCAGCACAGAGCTCCAGTCCCAGCACAGACCACCAGTCCCAGCACAGAGTCCCAGTCCCAGCACAGACTCCAGTCCCAGCACAGACCCCAGTCCCAGCACAGAGTCCCAGTCCCAGCACAGACCCCAGTCCCAGCACAGATCACCAGTCCCAGCACAGAGTCCAGTCCCAGCACAGACTCCAGTCCCAGCACAGACCCCCAGTCCCAGCACAGAGTCCCAGTCCCAGCACAGACCCCAGTCCCAGCACAGATCTCCAGTCCCAGCACAGACTCCAGTCCCAGCACAGAGCCCCAGTCCCAGCACAGAGGCCAGTCCCAGCACAGACCTCCAGTCCCAGCACAGACCTCCAGTCCCAGCACAGAGCTCCTGTCCCAGCACAGATGTCAAGTCCCAGCACAGAGCTCCAGTCCCAGCTCAGAGCCCCAGTCCCAGCACAGAGCCCCAGTCCCAGCGCAGAGCTCCAGTCCCAGCACAGAGCCCAGTCCCAGCACAGAGGCCCAGTCCCAGCACAGAGCCCCAGTCCCAGCACAGAGGCCCAGTCCAGCACAGAGGCCCAGTCCCAGCACAGACCCCCAGTCCCAGCACAGAGCTCCAGTCCCAGCACAGAGAGCCAGTCCCAGCACAGACCTCCAGTCCCAGCACAGAGTCCCAGTCCCAGCACAGAACCCCAGTCCCAGCACAGAGCCCAGTCCCAGCACAGACCTCCAGTCCAGCACAGACCTCCAGTCCCAGCACAGAGCTCCAGTCCCAGCACAGAGGCCCAGTCCCAGCACAGACCTCCAGTCCCAGCACAGAGGCCCAGTCCCAGCACAGACCTCCAGTCCCAGCACAGACCTCCAGTCCCAGCACAGACCACCAGTCCCAGCACAGAGGCCCAGTCCCAGCACAGAGCTCCAGTCCCAGCACAGACCACCAGTCCCAGCACAGAGTCCCAGTCCCAGCACAGACCTCCAGTCCCAGCACAGACCATCAGTCCCAGCACAGAGGCCCAGTCCCAGCACAGACCTCCAGTCCCAGCACAGACCCCAGTCCCAGCACAGAACCCCAGTCCCAGCACAGACCTCCAGTCCCAGCACAGACCTCCAGTCCCAGCACAGAACCCCAGTCCCAGCACAGACCTCCAGTCCAGCACAGACCTCCAGTACCAGCACAGACCTCCAGTCCCAGCACAGAGCCCCAGTCCCACACAGAGGCCCAGTCCCAGCACAGACCTCCAGTCCCAGCACAGACCTCCAGTCCCAGCACAGAGCTCCTGTCCCAGCGCAGATGTCAGTCCCAGCACAGATCTCCAGTCCCAGCACAGGGGCCCAGTCCCAGCACAAAGCTCCAGTCCCAGCACAGACCTCCAGTCCCAGCACAGAGACCCAGTCCCAGCACAGAGGCCCAGTCCCAGCACAGATCTCCAGTCCCAGCACAGAGGCCCAGTCCCAGCACAGAGGCCCAGTCCCAGCACAGACCTCCAGTCCCAGCACAGACCTCCAGTCCCAGCACAGAGACCCAGTCCCAGCACAGAGGCCCAGTCCCAGCACAGACCTCCAGTCCCAGCACAGAGGCCCGGTCCCAGCACAGAGGCCCAGTCCCAGCACAGACCTCCAGTCCCAGCACAGATTCCCAGTCCCAGCACAGAGTCCCAGTCCCAGCACAGAGCCCAGTCCCAGCACAGAGGCCCAGTCCCAGCACAGAGGCCCAGTCCCAGCACAGACCTCCAGTCCCAGCACAGACCTCCAGTCCCAGCACAGACCTCCAGGCCCAGCACAGATGCCCAGTCCCAGCACAGATCTCCAGTCCCAGCACAGAGGCACAGTCCCAGCACAGACCTCCAGTCCCAGCACAGACCTCCAGTCCCAGCACAGACCTCCAGACCCAGCACAGAGGCCCGTCCCAGCACAGAGCCCAGTCCCAGCACAGACCTCCAGTCCCAGCACAGAGCTCCAGTCCCAGCACAGACCTCCAGTCCCAGCACAGAGGCCCAGTCCCATCACAGAGGCCCAGTCCCAGCACAGACCTCCAGTCCCAGCAGAGACCTCCAGTCCCAACAGTGAGGCCCAGTCCCAGCACAGTCCTCCACTCCCAGCACAGAGGCCCAGTCCCAGAACAGACCTCCAGTCCCAGCAGAGACCTCCAGTCCCAGCACAGACCTCCAGTCCCAGCACAGACCTCCAGTCCCAGGACAGAACCCCAGTCCCAGCACAGACCTCCAGTACCAGCACAGACCTCCAGTACCAGCACAGACCTCCAGTCCCAGCACAGATCCCCAGTCCCAACACAGAGGCCCAGTCCCAGCACAGACCTCCAGTCCCAGCACAGACCTCCAGTCCCAGCACAGAGCTCCTGTCCCAGCACAGATGTCAAGTCCCAGCACAGATCTCCAGTCCCAGCACAGGGGCCCAGTCCCAGCACAAGCTCCAGTCCCAGCGCAGACCTCCAGTCCCAGCACAGAGACCCAGTCCCAGCACAGAGCCCAGTCCCAGCACAGATGTCAAGTCCCAGCACAGAGGCCCAGTCCCAGCACAGAGGCCAGTCCCAGCACAGAGCCCCCGTCCCAGCACAGGGCTCCAGTCCCAGCACAGAGCCCAGTCCCAGCACAGAGCCACAGTCCCAGCACAGACCTCCAGTCCCAGCACAGAGCCCCAGTCCCAGCACAGAGGCCCAGTCCCAGCACAGAGCCCCAGTCCCCGCACAGACCTCCAGTCCCAGCACAGAGCCCCAGTCCCAGCACAGATGCCCCGTCCCAGCACAGACCTCCAGTCCCAGCACAGAGCCCCAGTCCCAGCACAGATGCCCTGTCCCAGCACAGAGCCCCAGTCCCAGCACAGAGTCCCAGTCCCAGCAGAGAGGCCCAGTCCCAGCAGACACGGCCAGTCCCAGCACAGAGGCCCAGTCCCAGCACAGAACTCCAGTCCCAGCACAGACTCCAGTCCCAGC
Organism: Hemiscyllium ocellatum; assembly: GCF_020745735.1. NCBI lineage: Eukaryota > Metazoa > Chordata > Chondrichthyes > Orectolobiformes > Hemiscylliidae > Hemiscyllium > Hemiscyllium ocellatum. The sequence goes on along the minus strand of NW_026867711.1, from coordinate 30,577 downwards.
ACAGAGGCCCAGTCCCAGCACAGAGCTCCAGTCCCAGCACAGACCTCCAGTCCCAGCACAGACCTCCAGTCCCAGCACAGACCTCCAGTCCCAGCTCAGGGGCCCAGTCGCAGCACAGAGCTCCAGTCCCAGCACAGAGACCCAGTCCCAGCAGAGGCCTAGTCCCAGCACAGAGCTCCAGTCCCAGCACAGAGCCCCAGTCCCAGCACAGAGGCCCAGTCCCAGCACAGACCTCCAGTCCCAGCACAGACCTCCAGTCCCAGCACAGAGCTCCTGTCCCAGCACAGATGTCAAGTCCCAGCACAGATCTCCAGTCCCAGCACAGAGACCCAGTCCCAGCAGAGGCCTAGTCCCAGCACAGAGCTCCAGTCCCAGCACAGAGCCCAGTCCCAGCACAGAGGCCCAGTCCCAGCACAGACCTCCAGTCCCAGCACAGACCTCCAGTCCCAGCACAGACCCCAGTCCCAGCACAGACCTCCAGTCCCAACACAGAGCCCAGTCCCAGCACAGACCTCCATGCCCAGCACAGAGGCCCAGTCCCAGCACAGACCTCCAGTCCCAGCACAGACCGCCAGTCCCAGCACAGAGCCCCAGTCCCAGCACAGACCTCCAGTCCCAGCACAGAGGCCCAGTCCCAGCACAGACCCCCAGTCCCAGCACAGACCTCCAGTCCCAGCACTGAGGCCCAGTCCCAGCACAGACCTCCAGTCCCAGCACAGACCTCCAGTCCCAGCACAGAGCCCCAGTCCCAGCACAGACCTCCAGTCCCTGCACAGAGGCCCAGTCCCAGCACAGACCTCCAGTCCCAGCACAGACCGCCAGTCCCAGCACAGAGCCCCAGTCCCAGCACAGACCTCCAGTCCCAGCACAAAGGCCCAGTCCCAGCACAGACCTCCGGTCCCAGCACAGACCACCAGTCCCAGCACTGAGGCCCAGTCCCAGCACAGACCTCCAGTACCAGCACAGACCTCCAGTCCCAGGACAGAACCCCAGTCTCAGCACAGACCTCCAGTACCAGCACAGACCTCCAGTCCCAGCACAGAGCCCAGTCCCAGCACAGAGGCCCAGTCCCAGCACAGACCTCCAGTCCCAGCACAGACCTCAAGTCCCAGCACAGAGCTCCTGTCCCAGCACAGAGCTCCTGTCCCAGCACAGATCTCCAGTCCCAGCACAGAGCCCCAGTCCCAGCACAGAGGCACAGTCCCAGAACAGACCTCCAATCCCAGCACAGACCTCCAGGCCCAGCACAGAGGCCCAGTCCCAGCACAGATCTCCAGTCCCAGCACAGATCTCCAGTCCCAGCCAGAGGCCCAGTCCCAGCACAGACCTCCAGTCCCAGCACAGACCTCCAGTCCCAGCACAGACCTCCAGTCCCAGCACAGAGCCCAGTCCCAGCACAGAGCCCAGTCCCAGCACAGAGCCTCAGATCCAGCACAAAGCCCCAGTCCCAGCACAGAGGCCCAGTCCCAGCACAGAACCCCAGTCCCAGCACAGAGCCCCAGTCCCAGCACAGGGCTCCAGTCCCAGCACAGATCCCCAGTCCCTGCACAGAGCCACAGTCCCAGCACAAACCTCCAGTCCCAGCACAGAGCCCCAGTCCCAGCACAGAGGCCCAGTCCCAGCACAGAGCCCCAGTCCCAGCACAGAGCCCCAGTCCCAGCACAGACCACCAGTCCCAGCACAGAGCCCCAGTCCCAGCACAGACCTCCAGTCCCAGCACAGACCTCCAGTCCCAGCATAGAGCTCCAGTCCCCGCACAGAGGCCCAGTCCCAGCACAGAGCCCCAGTCCCCGCACAGACCTCCAGTCCCAGCACAGAGGCCCAGTCCCAGCACAGATGCCCCGTCCCAGCACAGACCTCCAGTCCCAGAACAGAACCCCAGTCCCAGCACAGAGCCCCAGTCCCAGCACAAAGCCACAGTCCCAGCACAGACCTCCAGTCCCAGCACAGAGCCCCAGTCCCAGCACAGAGCTCCAGTCCCAGCACAGAGCCTCAGATCCAGCACAGAGCCCCAGTCCCAGCACAGGGGCCCAGTCCCAGCACAGAGGCCCAGTACCAGCACAGAGGCCCAGTCCCAGCACAGAGGCCCAGTCCCAGCACAGACCTCCAGTCCCAGCACAGACCGCCAGTCCCAGCACAGAGCCCCAGTCCCAGCACAGACCTCCAGTCCCAGCACAAAGGCCCAGTCCCAGCACAGACCTCCGGTCCCAGCACAGACCACCAGTCCCAGCACTGAGGCCCAGTCCCAGCACAGACCTCCAGTACCAGCACAGACCTCCAGTCCCAGGACAGAACCCCAGTCTCAGCACAGACCTCCAGTCCCAGCACAGACCTCCAGTCCCAGCACAGAGCCCCAGTCCCAGCACAGAGGCCCAGTCCCAGCACAGACCTCCAGTCCCAGCACAGACCTCCAGTCCCAGCACAGAGCTCCTGTCCCAGCACAGAGCTCCTGTCCCAGCACAGATCTCCAGTCCCAGCACAGAGCCCCAGTCCCAGCACAGAGGCACAGTCCCAGAACAGACCTCCAATCCCAGCACAGACCTCCAGTCCCAGCACAGAGGCCCAGTCCCAGCACAGATCTCCAGTCCCAGCACAGATCTCCAGTCCCAGCCAGAGGCCCAGTCCCAGCACAGACCTCCAGTCCCAGCACAGACCTCCAGTCCCAGCACAGACCTCCAGTCGCAGCACAGAGCCCCAGTCCCAGCACAGAGCCCCAGTCCCAGCACAGAGGCCCAGTCCCAGCACAAAGCCCCAGTCCCAGCACAGAGGCCCAGTCCCAGCACAGACCCCAGTCCCAGCACAGAGCCCCAGTCCCAGCACAGGGCTCCAGTCCCAGCACAGATCCCAGTCCCAGCACAGAGCCCAGTCCCAGCACAGAGGCCCAGTCCCAGCACAGAGCCCAGTCCCAGCACAGAGCCCCAGTCCCAGCACAGAGCCCAGTCCCAGCACAGAGCCCAGTCCCAGCACAGACTCCAGTCCCAGCACAGAGCCCCAGTCCCAGCACAGACTCCAGTCCCAGCACAGACCTCCAGTCCCAGCACAGAGCCCCAGTCCCAGCACAGAGCTCCAGTCCCAGCACAGAGCCCCAGTCCCAGCACAGAGCCCCAGTCCCAGCACAGAGGCCCAGTCCCAGCACAGAGCCCAGTCCCAGCACAGAGCCCCAGTCCCAGCACAGAGCCCCAGTCCCAGCACAGGGCTCCAGTCCCAGCACAGAGCCCCAGTCCCAGCACAGAGCCCAGTCCCAGCACAGACCTCCAGTCCCAGCACAGAGCCCCAGTCCCAGCACAGAGGCCCAGTCCCAGCACAGAGCCCCAGTCCCCGCACAGACCTCCAGTCCCAGCACAGAGCCCCAGTCCCAGCACAGATGCCCCGTCCCAGCACAGACCTCCAGTCCCAGCACAGAGACCCAGTCCCAGCACAGAGCCCAGTCCCAGCACAGAGCCCCAGTCCCAGCACAGAGTCCCAGTCCCAGCAGAGAGGCCCAGTCCCAGCACACACCTCCAGTCCCAGCACAGAGGCCCAGTCCCAGCACAGAACTCCAGTCCCAGCACAGACTACCAGTCCCAGCACAGAGGCCCAGTCCCAGCACAGAGCTCCAGTCCCAGCACACACCTCCAGTCCCAGCACAGACCTCCAGTCCCAGCACAGACCTCCAGTCCCAGCTCAGGGGCCCAGTCCCAGCACAGAGCTCCAGTCCCAGCACAGAGACCCAGTCCCAGCAGAGGCCTAGTCCCAGCACAGAGCTCCAGTCCCAGCACAGAGCCCCAGTCCCAGCACAGAGGCCCAGTCCCAGCACAGACCTCCAGTCCCAGCACAGACCTCCAGTCCCAGCACAGAGCCCCAGTCCCAGCACAGACCTCCATTCCCAGCACAGAGCCCCAGTCCCAGCACAGACCTCCATGCCCAGCACAGAGGCCCAGTCCCAGCACAGACCTCCAGTCCCAGCACAGACCTCCAGTCCCAGCACAGAGCCCCAGTCCCAGCACAGACCTCCAGTCCCAGCACAGAGGCCGAGTCCCAGCACAGACCTCCAGTCCCAGCACAGACCTCCAGTCCGAGCATAGAGCTCCAGTCCCACACAGAGGCCCAGTCCCAGCACAGGCCTCCAGTCCCAGCACAGAGGCCCAGTCCCAGCACAGACCTCCAGTCCCAGCACAGACCTCCAGTCCCAGCATAGAGCTCCAGTCCCAGCACAGAGGCCCAGTCCCAGCACAGAGCCCCAGTCCCAGGACAGAGGCCCAGTCCCAGCACAGACCTCCGGTCCCAGCACAGACCACCAGTCCCAGCACTGAGGCCCAGTCCCAGCACAGACCTCCAGTACCAGCACAGACCTCCAGTCCCAGCACAGAACCCCAGTCCCAGCACAGACCTCCAGTACCAGCACAGACCTCCAGTCCCAGTACAGAACCCCAGTCCCAACACAGAGGCCCAGTCCCAGCACAGACCTCCAGTCCCAGCACAGAGCTCCTGTCCCAGCACAGATCTCCAGTCCCAGCACAGAGCCCCAGTCCCAGCACAGAATCCCAGTCCCAGCACAGAGGCACAGTCCCAGAACAGACCTCCAATCCCAGCACAGACCTCCAGGCCCAGCACAGAGGCCCAGTCCCAGCACAGATCTCCAGTCCCAGCACAGATCTCCAGTCCCAGCCAGAGGCCCAGTCCCAGCACAGACCTCCAGTCCCAGCACAGACCTCCAGTCCCAGCACAGAGCCCAGTCCCAGCACAGAGCCCCAGTCCCAGCACAGAGCCTCAGATCCAGCACAAAGCCCCAGTCCCAGCACAGAGGCCCAGTCCCAGCACAGAGCCCCAGTCCCAGCACAGAGCCCCAGTCCCAGCACAGGGCTCCAGTCCCAGCACAGATCCCCAGTCCCTGCACAGAGCCCCAGTCCCAGCACAGGGCTCCAGTCCCAGCACAGATCCCAGTCCCAGCACAGAGCCCAGTCCCAGCACAGACCTCCAGTCCCAGCACAGAGCCCCAGTCCCAGCACAGAGGCCCAGTCCCAGCACAGAGCCCCAGTCCCAGCACAGAGCCCCAGTCCCAGCACAGACCACCAGTCCCAGCACAGAGCCCCAGTCCCAGCACAGATGCCCCGTCCCAGCACAGACCTCCAGTCCCAGCACAGAGCCCCAGTCCCAGCACAGAGCCACAGTCCCAGCACAGACCTCCAGTCCCAGCACAGACCTCCAGTCCCAGCACAGAGCTCCTGTCCCAGCGCAGATGTCAAGTCCCAGCACAGATCTCCAGTCCCAGCTCAGAGGCCCAGTCCCAGCACAAAGCTCCAGTCCCAGCGCAGACCTCCAGTCCCAGCACAGAGACCCAGTCCCAGCACAGAGGCCCAGTCCCAGCACAGATCTCCAGTCCCAGCACAGAGCTCCGTCCCAGCACAGACCTCCAGACCCAGAACAGAGGCCCAGTCCCAGCACAGACCTCCAGTCCCAGCACAGAGGCCCAGTCCCATCACAGAGGCCCAGTCCCATCACAGAGGCCCAGTCCCAGCACAGACCTCCAGTCCCAGCAGAGACCTCCAGTCCCAACAGTGAGGCCCAGTCCCAGCACAGTCCTCCACTCCCAGCACAGAGGCCCAGTCCCGGAACAGACCTCCAGTCCCAGCACAGACCTCCAGTCCCAGCACAGACCTCCAGTCCCAGCACAGACCTCCAGTCCCAGCACAGACCTTCAGTCCCAGCACAGAGCTCCAGTCCCAGCACAGACCTCCAGTCCCAGCACAGAGTCCCAGTCCCAGCACAGAGTCCCAGTCCCAGCACAGACCCCAGTCCCAGCACAGAGTCCCAGTCCCAGCACAGAGGCCCCGTCCCAGCACAGATCTCCAGTCCCAGCACAGAGTCCCAGTCCCAGCACAGATTCCCAGTCCCAGCACAGACCCCCAGTCCCAGCACAGAGTCCCAGTCCCAGCACAGAGTCCCAGTCCCAGCACAGACCCCCAGTCCCAGCACAGAGACCCAGTCCCAGCACAGAGGCCCAGTCCCAGCACAGATCTCCAGTCCCAGCACAGAGCTCCGTCCCAGCACAGACCCCAGTCCCAGCACAGAGCCCAGTCCCAGCACAGAGCCCAGTCCCAGCACAGAGCCCCAGTCCCAGCACAGAGCCCAGTCCCAGCACAGAGCCACAGTCCCAGCACAGACCTCCAGTCCCAGCACAGAGCCCCAGTCCCAGCACAGAGCCTCAGATCCAGCACAGAGGCCCAGTCCCAGCACAGAGCCCCAGTCCCAGCACAGAGCTCCAGTCCCAGCACAGTGAGCCAGTCCCAGCACAGACCTCCAGTCCCGGCACAGAGTCCCAGTCCCAGCACAGACCCCAGTCCCAGCACAGAGCCACAGTCCCAGCACAGAGCCTCAAATCCAGCACAGACCTCCAGTCCCAGCACAGAGCTCCAGTCCCAGCACAGAGGCCCAGTCCCAGCACAGACCTCCAGTCCCAGCACAGAGGCCCAGTCCCAGCACAGACCTCCAGTCCCAGCACAGACCTCCAGTCCCAGCACAGACCACCAGTCCCAGCACAGAGGCCCAGTCCCAGCACAGAGCTCCAGTCCCAGCACAGACCACCAGTCCCAGCACAGAGTCCCAGTCCCAGCACAGACCTCCAGTCCCAGCACAGACCATCAGTCCCAGCACAGAGGCCCAGTCCCAGCACAGACCTCCAGTTCCAGCACAGACCACCAGTCCCAGGACAGAACCCCAGTCCCAGCACAGACCTCCAGTCCCAGCACAGACCTCCAGTCCCAGGACAGAACCCCAGTCCCAGCACAGACCTCCAGTACCAGCACAGACCTCCAGTCCAGCACAGACCTCCAGTCCCAGTACAGAGCCCCAGTCCCAACACAGAGGCCCAGTCCCAGCACAGACCTCCAGTCCCAGCACAGACCTCCAGTCCCAGCACAGAGCTCCTGTCCCAGCACAGATGTCAAGTCCCAGCACAGATCTCCAGTCCCAGCTCAGGGGCCCAGTCCCAGCACAAGCTCCAGTCCCAGCGCAGACCTCCAGTCCCAGCACAGAGACCCAGTCCCAGCACAGAGGCCCAGTCCCAGCACAGATCTCCAGTCCCAGCACAGAGGCCCAGTCCCAGCACAGAGCCCTAGTCCCAGCACAGACCTCCAGTCCCAGCACAGACCGCCAGTCCCAGCACAGAGACCCAGTCCCAGCACAGAGGCCCAGTCCCAGCACAGACCCCAGTCCCAGCACAGAGGCCCAGTCCCAGCACAGAGCCCCAGTCCCAGCACAGAGCCCAGTCCCAGCACAGAGCTCCAGTCCCAGCACAGACTCCAGTCCCAGCACAGAGCTCCAGTCCCAGCACAGAGGCCCAGTCCCAGCACAGACCTCCAGTCCCAGCACAGACCCAGTCCCAGCACAGAGGCCCAGTCCCAGCACAGAGCTCCAGTCCCAGCACAGACCCCAGTCCCAGCACAGAGTCCCAGTCCCAGCACAGACCTCCAGTCCCAGCACAGACCATCAGTCCCAGCACAGAGGCCCAGTCCCAGCACAGACCTCCAGTCCCAGCACAGACCACCAGTCCCAGCACAGAACCCCAGTCCCAGCACAGACCTCCAGTCCCAGCACAGACCTCCAGTCCCAGGACAGAACCCCAGTCCCAGCACAGACCTCCAGTACCAGCACAGACCTCCAGTACCAGCACAGACCTCCAGTCCCAGTACAGAGCCCCAGTCCCAACACAGAGGCCCAGTCCCAGCACAGACCTCCAGTCCCAGCACAGACCTCCAGTCCCAGCACAGAGCTCCTGTCCCAGCACAGATGTCAAGTCCCAGCACAGATCTCCAGTCCCAGCTCAGGGGCCCAGTCCCAGCACAAAGCTCCAGTCCCAGCACAGACCTCCAGTCCCAGCACAGAGACCCAGTCCCAGCACAGAGGCCCAGTCCCAGCACAGATCTCCAGTCCAAGCACAGAGGCCCAGTCCCAGCACAGAGGCCTAGTCCCAGCACAGACCTCCAGTCCCAGCACAGACCTCCAGTCCCAGCACAGAGACCCAGTCCCAGCACAGAGGCCCAGTCCCAGCACAGACCTCCAGTCCCAGCACAGAGGCCCGGTCCCAGCACAGAGGCCCAGTCCCAGCACAGACCTCCAGTCCCAGCACAGATTCCCAGTCCCAGCACAGAGTCCCAGTCCCAGCACAGAGGCCCAGTACCAGCACAGAGGCCCAGTCCCAGCACAGAGGCCCAGTCCCAGCACAGACCTCCAGTCCCAGCACAGACCTCCAGTCCCAGCACAGACCTCCAGGCCCAGCACAGATGCCCAGTCCCAGCACAGATCTCCAGTCCCAGCACAGAGGCACAGTCCCAGCACAGACCTCCAGTCCCAGCACAGACCTCCAGTCCCAGCACAGACCTCCAGACCCAGCACAGAGGCCCCGTCCCAGCACAGAGCCCCAGTCCCAGCACAGACCTCCAGTCCCAGCACAGAGCTCCAGTCCCAGCACAGACCTCCAGTCCCAGCACAGAGGCCCAGTCCCATCACAGAGGCCCAGTCCCAGCACAGACCTCCAGTCCCAGCAGAGACCTCCAGTCCCAACAGTGAGGCCCAGTCCCAGCACAGTCCTCCACTCCCAGCACAGAGGCCCAGTCCCGGAACAGACCTCCAGTCCCAGCAGAGACCTCCAGTCCCAGCACAGACCTCCAGTCCCAGCACAGACCTCCAGTCCCAGGACAGAACCCCAGTCCCAGCACAGACCTCCAGTCCCAGCACAGACCTCCAGTACCAGCACAGACCTCCAGTCCCAGTACAGATCCCCAGTCCCAACACAGAGGCCCAGTCCCAGCACAGACCTCCAGTCCCAGCACAGACCTCCAGTCCCAGCACAGAGCTCCTGTCCCAGCGCAGATGTCAAGTCCCAGCACAGATCTCCAGTCCCAGCACAGGGGCCCAGTCCCAGCACAAAGCTCCAGTCCCAGCACAGACCTCCAGTCCCAGCACAGAGACCCAGTCCCAGCACAGAGGCCCAGTCCCAGCACAGATCTCAAGTCCAAGCACAGAGGCCCAGTCCCAGCACAGAGGCCTAGTCCCAGCACAGAGCCCCAGTCCCAGCACAGGGCTCCAGTCCCAGCACAGAGCCCCAGTCCCTGCACAGAGCCACAGTCCCAGCACAAACCTCCAGTCCCAGCACAGAGCCCCAGTCCCAGCACAGAGGCCCAGTCCCAGCACAGAGCCCCAGTCCCCGCACAGACCTCCAGTCCCAGCACAGAGCCCCAGTCCCAGCACAGATGCCCCGTCCCAGCACAGACCTCCAGTCCCAGCACAGAGCCCCAGTCCCAGCACAGATGCCCTGTCCCAGCACAGAGCCCCAGTCCCACCACAGAGTCCCAGTCCCAGCAGAGAGGCCCAGTCCCAGCAGACACGGCCAGTCCCAGCACAGAGGCCCAGTCCCAGCACAGAACTCCAGTCCCAGCACAGACTACCAGTCCCAGCACAGAGGCCCAGTCCCAGCACAGAGCTCCAGTCCCAGCGCAGACCTCCAATCCCAGCGCAGACCTCCAGTCCCAGCACAGACCTCCTGTCCCAGCTCAGGGGCCCAGTCGCAGCACAGAGCTCCTGTCCCAGCACAGAGACCCAGTCCCAGCAGAGGCCTAGTACCAGCACAGAGCTCCAGTCCCAGTACAGAGCCCCAGTCCCAGCACAGAGGCCCAGTCCCAGCACAGACCTCCAGTCCCAGCACAGACCTCCAGTCCCAGCACAGAGCTCCTGTCCCAGCGCAGATGTCAAGTCCCAGCACAGATCTCCTGTCCCAGCACAGAGACCCAGTCCCAGCAGAGGCCTAGTACCAGCACAGAGCTCCAGTCCCAGTACAGAGCCCCAGTCCCAGCACAGAGGCCCAGTCCCAGCACAGACCTCCAGTCCCAGCACAGACCTCCAGTCCCAGCACAGACCCCCAGTCCCAGCACAGACCTCCATTCCCAACACAGAGCCCCAGTCCCAGCACAGACCTCCATGCCCAGCACAGAGGCCCAGTCCCAGCACAGACCTCCAGTCCCAGCACAGACCGCCAGTCCCAGCACAGAGCCCCAGTCCCAGCACAGACCTCCAGTCCCAGCACAGAGGCCCAGTCCCAGCACAGACCTCCAGTCCCAGCACAGACCTCCAGTCCCAGCACTGAGGCCCAGTCCCAGCACAGACCTCCAGTCCCAGCACAGACCTCCAGTCCCAACACAGAGCCCCAGTCCCAGCACAGACCTCCATGCCCTGCACAGAGGCCCAGTCCCAGCACAGACCTCCAGTCCCAGCACAGACCGCCAGTCCCAGCACAGAGCCCCAGTCCCAGCACAGACCTCCAGTCCCAGCACAAAGGCCCAGTCCCAGCACAGACCTCCGGTCCCAGCACAGACCACCAGTCCCAGCACTGAGGCCCAGTCCCAGCACAGACCTCCAGTACCAGCACAGACCTCCAGTCCCAGGACAGAACCCCAGTCTCAGCACAGACCTCCAGTACCAGCACAGACCTCCAGTCCCAGTACAGAGCCCCAGTCCCAACACAGAGGCCCAGTCCCAGCACAGACCTCCAGTCCCAGCACAGACCTCAAGTCCCAGCACAGAGCTCCTGTCCCAGCACAGAGCTCCTGTCCCAGCACAGATCTCCAGTCCCAGCACAGAGCCCCAGTCCCAGCACAGAGGCACAGTCCCAGAACAGACCTCCAATCCCAGCACAGACCTCCAGCCCAGCACAGAGGCCCAGTCCCAGCACAGATCTCCAGTCCCAGCACAGATCTCCAGTCCCAGCCAGAGGCCCAGTCCCAGCACAGACCTCCAGTCCCAGCACAGACCTCCAGTCCCAGCACAGACCTCCAGTCGCAGCACAGAGCCCCAGTCCCAGCACAGAGCCCCAGTCCCAGCACAGAGCCTCAGATCCAGCACAAAGCCCCAGTCCCAGCACAGAGGCCCAGTCCCAGCACAGAACCCCAGTCCCAGCACAGAGCCCCAGTCCCAGCACAGGGCTCCAGTCCCAGCACAGATCCCCAGTCCCTGCACAGAGCCACAGTCCCAGCACAAACCTCCAGTTCCAGCACAGAGCCCCAGTCCCAGCACAGAGGCCCAGTCCCAGCACAGAGCCCCAGTCCCAGCACAGAGCCCCAGTCCCAGCACAGACCACCAGTCCCAGCACAGAGCCCCAGTCCCAGCACAGACCTCCAGTCCCAGCACAGACCTCCAGTCCCAGCATAGAGCTCCAGTCCCCGCACAGAGGCCCAGTCCCAGCACAGAGCCCCAGTCCCCGCACAGACCTCCAGTCCCAGCACAGAGGCCCAGTCCCAGCACAGATGCCCCGTCCCAGCACAGACCTCCAGTCCCAGAACAGAACCCCAGTCCCAGCACAGAGCCCCAGTCCCAGCACAAAGCCACAGTCCCAGCACAGACCTCCAGTCCCAGCACAGAGCCCCAGTCCCAGCACAGAGCTCCAGTCCCAGCACAGAGCCTCAGATCCAGCACAGAGCTCCAGTCCCAGCACAGGGGCCCAGTCCCAGCACAGAGGCCCAGTACCAGCACAGAGGCCCAGTCCCAGCACAGAGGCCCAGTCCCAGCACAGACCTCCAGTCCCAGCACAGACCGCCAGTCCCAGCACAGAGCCCCAGTCCCAGCACAGACCTCCAGTCCCAGCACAAAGGCCCAGTCCCAGCACAGACCTCCGGTCCCAGCACAGACCACCAGTCCCAGCACTGAGGCCCAGTCCCAGCACAGACCTCCAGTACCAGCACAGACCTCCAGTGCCAGGACAGAACCCCAGTCTCAGCACAGACCTCCAGTCCCAGCACAGACCTCCAGTCCCAGCACAGAGCCCCAGTCCCAGCACAGAGGCCCAGTCCCAGCACAGACCTCCAGTCCCAGCACAGACCTCAAGTCCCAGCACAGAGCTCCTGTCCCAGCACAGAGCTCCTGTCCCAGCACAGATCTCCAGTCCCAGCACAGAGCCCCAGTCCCAGCACAGAGGCACAGTCCCAGAACAGACCTCCAATCCCAGCACAGACCTCCAGGCCCAGCACAGAGGCCCAGTCCCAGCACAGATCTCCAGTCCCAGCACAGATCTCCAGTCCCAGCCAGAGGCCCAGTCCCAGCACAGACCTCCAGTCCCAGCACAGACCTCCAGTCCCAGCACAGACCTCCAGTCGCAGCACAGAGCCCCAGTCCCAGCACAGAGCCCCAGTCCCAGCACAGAGCCTCAGATCCAGCACAAAGCCCCAGTCCCAGCACAGAGGCCCAGTCCCAGCACAGAACCCCAGTCCCAGCACAGAGCCCCAGTCCCAGCACAGGGCTCCAGTCCCAGCACAGATCCCCAGTCCCTGCACAGAGCCACAGTCCCAGCACAGACCTCCAGTCCCAGCACAGAGCCCCAGTCCCAGCACAGAGGCCCAGTCCCAGCACAGAGCCCCAGTCCCAGCACAGAGCCCCAGTCCCAGCACAGACCACCAGTCCCAGCACAGAGCCCCAGTCCCAGCACAGACCTCCAGTCCCAGCACAGACCTCCAGTCCCAGCACAGAGCCCCAGTCCCAGCACAGAGCTCCAGTCCCAGCACAGAGCCTCAGATCCAGCACAGAGCCCCAGTCCCAGCACAGGGGCCCAGTCCCAGCACAGAGCCCCAGTCCCAGCACAGAGCCCCAGTCCCAGCACAGAGCCCCAGTCCCAGCACAGGGCTCCAGTCCCAGCACAGAGCCCCAGTCCCTGCACAGAGCCACAGTCCCAGCACAAACCTCCAGTCCCAGCACAGAGCCCCAGTCCCAGCACAGAGGCCCAGTCCCAGCACAGAGCCCCAGTCCCCGCACAGACCTCCAGTCCCAGCACAGAGCCCCAGTCCCAGCACAGATGCCCCGTCCCAGCACAGACCTCCAGTCCCAGCACAGAGCCCCAGTCCCAGCACAGATGCCCTGTCCCAGCACAGAGCCCCAGTCCCAGCACAGAGTCCCAGTCCCAGCAGAGAGGCCCAGTCCCAGCAGACACGTCCAGTCCCAGCACAGAGGCCCAGTCCCAGCACAGAACTCCAGTCCCAGCACAGACTACCAGTCCCAGCACAGAGGCCCAGTCCCAGCACAGAGCTCCAGTCCCAGCGCACACCTCCAATCCCAGCGCAGACCTCCAGTCCCAGCACAGACCTCCTGTCCCAGCTCAGGGGCCCAGTCCCAGCACAGAGCTCCTGTCCCAGCACAGAGACCCAGTCCCAGCAGAGGCCTAGTACCAGCACAGAGCTCCAGTCCCAGTACAGAGCCCCAGTCCCAGCACAGAGGCCCAGTCCCAGCACAGACCTCCAGTCCCAGCACAGACCTCCAGTCCCAGCACAGAGCCCCAGTCCCAGCACAGACCTCCATTCCCAACACAGAGCCCCAGTCCCAGCACAGACCTCCATGCCCAGCACAGAGGCCCAGTCCCAGCACAGACCTCCAGTCCCAGCACAGACCTCCAGTCCCAGCACAGAGCCCCAGTCCCAGCACAGACCTCCAGTCCCAGCACAGAGGCCGAGTCCCAGCACAGACCTCCAGTCCCAGCACAGACCTCCAGTCCGAGCATAGAGCTCCAGTCCCCACACAGAGGCCCAGTCCCAGCACAGGCCTCCAGTCCCAGCACAGAGGCCCAGTCCCAGCACAGACCTCCAGTCCCAGCACAGACCTCCAGTCCCAGCATAGAGCTCCAGTCCCAGCACAGAGGCCCAGTCCCAGCACAGAGCCCCAGTCCCAGGACAGAGGCCCAGTCCCAGCACAGACCTCCGGTCCCAGCACAGACCACCAGTCCCAGCACTGAGGCCCAGTCCCAGCACAGACCTCCAGTACCAGCACAGACCTCCAGTCCCAGGACAGAACCCCAGTCCCAGCACAGACCTCCAGTACCAGCACAGACCTCCAGTCCCAGTACAGAACCCCAGTCCCAACACAGAGGCCCAGTCCCAGCACAGACCTCCAGTCCCAGCACAGAGCTCCTGTCCCAGCACAGATCTCCAGTCCCAGCACAGAGCCCCAGTCCCAGCACAGAATCCCAGTCCCAGCACAGAGGCACAGTCCCAGAACAGACCTCCAATCCCAGCACAGACCTCCAGGCCCAGCACAGAGGCCCAGTCCCAGCACAGATCTCCAGTCCCAGCACAGATCTCCAGTCCCAGCCAGAGGCCCAGTCCCAGCACAGACCTCCAGTCCCAGCACAGACCTCCAGTCGCAGCACAGAGCCCCAGTCCCAGCACAGAGCCCCAGTCCCAGCACAGAGCCTCAGATCCAGCACAAAGCCCCAGTCCCAGCACAGAGGCCCAGTCCCAGCACAGAGCCCCAGTCCCAGCACAGAGCCCCAGTCCCAGCACAGGGCTCCAGTCCCAGCACAGATCCCCAGTCCCTGCACAGAGCCCCAGTCCCAGCACAGGGCTCCAGTCCCAGCACAGATCCCCAGTCCCTGCACAGAGCCACAGTCCCAGCACAAACCTCCAGTCCCAGCACAGAGCCCCAGTCCCAGCACAGAGGCCCAGTCCCAGCACAGAGCCCCAGTCCCAGCACAGAGCCCCAGTCCCAGCACAGACCACCAGTCCCAGCACAGAGCCCCAGTCCCAGCACAGATGCCCCGTCCCAGCACAGACCTCCAGTCCCAGCACAGAGCCCCAGTCCCAGCACAGAGCCACAGTCCCAGCACAGACCTCCAGTCCCAGCACAGACCTCCAGTCCCAGCACAGAGCTCCTGTCCCAGCGCAGATGTCAAGTCCCAGCACAGATCTCCAGTCCCAGCTCAGGGGCCCAGTCCCAGCACAAAGCTCCAGTCCCAGCGCAGACCTCCAGTCCCAGCACAGAGACCCAGTCCCAGCACAGAGGCCCAGTCCCAGCACAGATCTCCAGTCCCAGCACAGAGCTCCGTCCCAGCACAGACCTCCAGACCCAGAACAGAGGCCCAGTCCCAGCACAGACCTCCAGTCCCAGCACAGAGGCCCAGTCCCATCACAGAGGCCCAGTCCCATCACAGAGGCCCAGTCCCAGCACAGACCTCCAGTCCCAGCAGAGACCTCCAGTCCCAACAGTGAGGCCCAGTCCCAGCACAGTCCTCCACTCCCAGCACAGAGGCCCAGTCCCGGAACAGACCTCCAGTCCCAGCAGAGACCTCCAGTCCCAGCACAGACCTCCAGTCCCAGCACAGACCTCCAGTCCCAGCATGGACCTTCAGTCCCAGCACAGAGCTCCAGTCCCAGCACAGACCTCCAGTCCCAGCACAGAGTCCCAGTCCCAGCACAGAGTCCCAGTCCCAGCACAGACCCCCAGTCCCAGCACAGAGTCCCAGTCCCAGCACAGAGGCCCCGTCCCAGCACAGATCTCCAGTCCCAGCACAGAGTCCCAGTCCCAGCACAGATTCCCAGTCCCAGCACAGACCCCCAGTCCCAGCACAGAGTCCCAGTCCCAGCACAGAGGCCCCGTCCCAGCACAGATCTCCAGTCCCAGCACAGAGTCCCAGTCCCAGCACAGATTCCCAGTCCCAGCACAGAGACCCAGTCCCAGCACAGAGGCCCAGTCCCAGCACAGATCTCCAGTCCCAGCACAGAGCTCCGTCCCAGCACAGACCTCCAGTCCCAGCACAGAGCCCCAGTTCCAGCACAGAGCCCCAGTTCCAGCACAGAGCCCCAGTCCCAGCACAGAGCTCCAGTCCCAGCACAGAGCCACAGTCCCAGCACAGACCTCCAGTCCCAGCACAGAGCCCCAGTCCCAGCACACAGCCTCAGATCCAGCACAGAGGCCCAGTCCCAGCACAGAGCCCCAGTCCCAGCACAGAGCTCCAGTCCCAGCACAGTGAGCCAGTCCCAGCACAGACCTCCAGTCCCGGCACAGAGTCCCAGTCCCAGCACAGAACCCCAGTCCCAGCACAGAGCCACATTCCCAGCACAGAGCCTCAAATCCAGCACAGACCTCCAGTCCCAGCATAGAGCTCCAGTCCCAGCACAGAGGCCCAGTCCCAGCACAGACCTCCAGTCCCAGCACAGAGGCCCAGTCCCAGCACAGACCTCCAGTCCCAGCACAGACCTCCAGTCCCAGCACAGACCACCAGTCCCAGCACAGAGGCCCAGTCCCAGCACAGAGCTCCAGTCCCAGCACAGACCACCAGTCCCAGCACAGAGTCCCAGTCCCAGCACAGACCTCCAGTCCCAGCACAGACCATCAGTCCCAGCACAGAGGCCCAGTCCCAGCACAGACCTCCAGTTCCAGCACAGACCACCAGTCCCAGGACAGAACCCCAGTCCCAGCACAGACCTCCAGTCCCAGCACAGACCTCCAGTCCCAGGACAGAACCCCAGTCCCAGCACAGACCTCCAGTACCAGCACAGACCTCCAGTACCAGCACAGACCTCCAGTCCCAGTACAGAGCCCCAGTCCCAACACAGAGGCCCAGTCCCAGCACAGACCTCCAGTCCCAGCACAGACCTCCAGTCCCAGCACAGAGCTCCTGTCCCAGCGCAGATGTCAAGTCCCAGCACAGATCTCCAGTCCCAGCACAGGGGCCCAGTCCCAGCACAAAGCTCCAGTCCCAGCACAGACCTCCAGTCCCAGCACAGAGACCCAGTCCCAGCACAGAGGCCCAGTCCCAGCACAGATCTCCAGTCCAAGCACAGAGGCCCAGTCCCAGCACAGAGGCCTAGTCCCAGCACAGACCTCCAGTCCCAGCACAGACCTCCAGTCCCAGCACAGAGACCCAGTCCCAGCACAGAGGCCCAGTCCCAGCACAGACCTCCAGTCCCGGCACAGAGTCCCAGTCCCAGCACAGAACCCCAGTCCCAGCACAGAGCCACATTCCCAGCACAGAGCCTCAGATCCAGCACAGACCTCCAGTCCCAGCACAGAGCTCCAGTCCCAGCACAGAGGCCCAGTCCCAGCACAGACCTCCAGTCCCAGCACAGAGGCCCAGTCCCAGCACAGACCTCCAGTCCCAGCACAGACCTCCAGTCCCAGCACAGACCACCAGTCCCAGCACAGAGGCCCAGTCCCAGCACAGAGCTCCAGTCCCAGCACAGACCACCAGTCCCAGCACAGAGTCCCAGTCCCAGCACAGACCTCCAGTCCCAGCACAGACCATCAGTCCCAGCACAGAGGCCCAGTCCCAGCACAGACCTCCAGTTCCAGCACAGACCACCAGTCCCAGGACAGAACCCCAGTCCCAGCACAGACCTCCAGTCCCAGCACAGACCTCCAGTCCCAGCACAGAACCCCAGTCCCAGCACAGACCTCCAGTCCCAGCACAGACCTCCAGTACCAGCACAGACCTCCAGTCCCAGCACAGAGCCCCAGTCCCAACACAGAGGCCCAGTCCCAGCACAGACCTCCAGTCCCAGCACAGACCTCCAGTCCCAGCACAGAGCTCCTGTCCCAGCGCAGATGTCAAGTCCCAGCACAGATCTCCAGTCCCAGCTCAGGGGCCCAGTCCCAGCACAAAGCTCCAGTCCCAGCGCAGACCTCCAGTCCCAGCACAGAGACCCAGTCCCAGCACAGAGGCCCAGTCCCAGCACAGATCTCCAGTCCAAGCACAGAGGCCCAGTCCCAGCACAGAGGCCTAGTCCCAGCACAGACCTCCAGTCCCAGCACAGACCTCCAGTCCCAGCACAGAGACCCAGTCCCAGCACAGAGGCCCAGTCCCAGCACAGACCTCCAGTCCCAGCACAGAGGCCCGGTCCCAGCACAGAGGCCCAGTCCCAGCACAGACCTCCAGTCCCAGCACAGATTCCCAGTCCCAGCACAGAGTCCCAGTCCCAGCACAGAGGCCCAGTACCAGCACAGAGGCCCAGTCCCAGCACAGACCTCCAGTCCCAGCACAGACCTCCAGTCCCAGCACAGACCTCCAGGCCCAGCACAGATGCCCAGTCCCAGCACAGATCTCCAGTCCCAGCACAGAGGCACAGTCCCAGCACAGACCTCCAGTCCCAGCACAGACCTCCAGTCCCAGCACAGACCTCCAGACCCAGCACAGAGGCCCCGTCCCAGCACAGAGCCCCAGTCCCAGCACAGACCTCCAGTCCCAGCACAGAGCTCCAGTCCCAGCACAGACCTCCAGTCCCAGCACAGAGGCCCAGTCCCATCACAGAGGCCCAGTCCCAGCACAGACCTCCAGTCCCAGCAGAGACCTCCAGTCCCAACAGTGAGGCCCAGTCCCAGCACAGTCCTCCACTCCCAGCACAGAGGCCCAGTCCCGGAACAGACCTCCAGTCCCAGCAGAGACCTCCAGTCCCAGCACAGACCTCCAGTCCCAGCACAGACCTCCAGTCCCAGGACAGAACCCCAGTCCCAGCACAGACCTCCAGTACCAGCACAGACCTCCAGTACCAGCACAGACCTCCAGTCCCAGTACAGATCCCCAGTCCCAACACAGAGGCCCAGTCCCAGCACAGACCTCCAGTCCCAGCACAGACCTCCAGTCCCAGCACAGAGCTCCTGTCCCAGCACAGATGTCAAGTCCCAGCACAGATCTCCAGTCCCAGCTCAGGGGCCCAGTCCCAGCACAAAGCTCCAGTCCCAGCGCAGACCTCCAGTCCCAGCACAGAGACCCAGTCCCAGCACAGAGGCCCAGTCCCAGCACAGATCTCAAGTCCAAGCACAGAGGCCCAGTCCCAGCACAGAGGCCTAGTCCCAGCACAGAGCCCCAGTCCCAGCACAGGGCTCCAGTCCCAGCACAGAGCCCCAGTCCCTGCACAGAGCCACAGTCCCAGCACAAACCTCCAGTCCCAGCACAGAGCCCCAGTCCCAGCACAGAGGCCCAGTCCCAGCACAGAGCCCCAGTCCCCGCACAGACCTCCAGTCCCAGCACAGAGCCCCAGTCCCAGCACAGATGCCCCGTCCCAGCACAGACCTCCAGTCCCAGCACAGAGCCCCAGTCCCAGCACAGATGCCCTGTCCCAGCACAGAGCCCCAGTCCCAGCACAGAGTCCCAGTCCCAGCAGAGAGGCCCAGTCCCAGCAGACACGGCCAGTCCCAGCACAGAGGCCCAGTCCCAGCACAGAACTCCAGTCCCAGCACAGACTACCAGTCCCAGCACAGAGGCCCAGTCCCAGCACAGAGCTCCAGTCCCAGCGCAGACCTCCAGTCCCAGCGCAGACCTCCAGTCCCAGCACAGACCTCCTGTCCCAGCTCAGGGGCCCAGTCGCAGCACAGAGCTCCTGTCCCAGCACAGAGACCCAGTCCCAGCAGAGGCCTAGTACCAGCACAGAGCTCCAGTCCCAGTACAGAGCCCCAGTCCCAGCACAGAGGCCCAGTCCCAGCACAGACCTCCAGTCCCAGCACAGACCTCCAGTCCCAGCACAGAGCTCCTGTCCCAGCGCAGATGTCAAGTCCCAGCACAGATCTCCTGTCCCAGCACAGAGACCCAGTCCCAGCAGAGGCCTAGTACCAGCACAGAGCTCCAGTCCCAGTACAGAGCCCCAGTCCCAGCACAGAGGCCCAGTCCCAGCACAGACCTCCAGTCCCAGCACAGACCTCCAGTCCCAGCACAGACCCCCGGTCCCAGCACAGACCTCCATTCCCAACACAGAGCCCCAGTCCCAGCACAGACCTCCATGCCCAGCACAGAGGCCCAGTCCCAGCACAGACCTCCAGTCCCAGCACAGACCGCCAGTCCCAGCACAGAGCCCCAGTCCCAGCACAGACCTCCAGTCCCAGCACAGAGGCCCAGTCCCAGCACAGACCTCCAGTCCCAGCACAGACCTCCAGTCCCAGCACTGAGGCCCAGTCCCAGCACAGACCTCCAGTCCCAGCACAGACCTCCAGTCCCAACACAGAGCCCCAGTCCCAGCACAGACCTCCATGCCCTGCACAGAGGCCCAGTCCCAGCACAGACCTCCAGTCCCAGCACAGACCGCCAGTCCCAGCACAGAGCCCCAGTCCCAGCACAGACCTCCAGTCCCAGCACAAAGGCCCAGTCCCAGCACAGACCTCCGGTCCCAGCACAGACCACCAGTCCCAGCACTGAGGCCCAGTCCCAGCACAGACCTCCAGTACCAGCACAGACCTCCAGTCCCAGGACAGAACCCCAGTCTCAGCACAGACCTCCAGTACCAGCACAGACCTCCAGTCCCAGTACAGAGCCCCAGTCCCAACACAGAGGCCCAGTCCCAGCACAGACCTCCAGTCCCAGCACAGACCTCAAGTCCCAGCACAGAGCTCCTGTCCCAGCACAGAGCTCCTGTCCCAGCACAGATCTCCAGTCCCAGCACAGAGCCCCAGTCCCAGCACAGAGGCACAGTCCCAGAACAGACCTCCAATCCCAGCACAGACCTCCAGGCCCAGCACAGAGGCCCAGTCCCAGCACAGATCTCCAGTCCCAGCACAGATCTCCAGTCCCAGCCAGAGGCCCAGTCCCAGCACAGACCTCCAGTCCCAGCACAGACCTCCAGTCCCAGCACAGACCTCCAGTCGCAGCACAGAGCCCCAGTCCCAGCACAGAGCCCCAGTCCCAGCACAGAGCCTCAGATCCAGCACAAAGCCCCAGTCCCAGCACAGAGGCCCAGTCCCAGCACAGAACCCCAGTCCCAGCACAGAGCCCCAGTCCCAGCACAGGGCTCCAGTCCCAGCACAGATCCCCAGTCCCTGCACAGAGCCACAGTCCCAGCACAAACCTCCAGTTCCAGCACAGAGCCCCAGTCCCAGCACAGAGGCCCAGTCCCAGCACAGAGCCCCAGTCCCAGCACAGAGCCCCAGTCCCAGCACAGACCACCAGTCCCAGCACAGAGCCCCAGTCCCAGCACAGACCTCCAGTCCCAGCACAGACCTCCAGTCAGAGCATAGAGCTCCAGTCCCCGCACAGAGGCCCAGTCCCAGCACAGAGCCCCAGTCCCCGCACAGACCTCCAGTCCCAGCACAGAGGCCCAGTCCCAGCACAGATGCCCCGTCCCAGCACAGACCTCCAGTCCCAGAACAGAACCCCAGTCCCAGCACAGAGCCCCAGTCCCAGCACAAAGCCACAGTCCCAGCACAGACCTCCAGTCCCAGCACAGAGCCCCAGTCCCAGCACAGAGCTCCAGTCCCAGCACAGAGCCTCAGATCCAGCACAGACTACCAGTCCCAGCACAGGGCCCAGTCCCAGCACAGAGGCCCAGTACCAGCACAGAGGCCCAGTCCCAGCACAGAGGCCCAGTCCCAGCACAGACCTCCAGTCCCAGCACAGACCGCCAGTCCCAGCACAGAGCCCCAGTCCCAGCACAGACCTCCAGTCCCAGCACAAAGGCCCAGTCCCAGCACAGACCTCCGGTCCCAGCACAGACCACCAGTCCCAGCACTGAGGCCCAGTCCCAGCACAGACCTCCAGTACCAGCACAGACCTCCAGTGCCAGGACAGAACCCCAGTCTCAGCACAGACCTCCAGTCCCAGCACAGACCTCCAGTCCCAGCACAGAGCCCCAGTCCCAGCACAGAGGCCCAGTCCCAGCACAGACCTCCAGTCCCAGCACAGACCTCAAGTCCCAGCACAGAGCTCCTGTCCCAGCACAGAGCTCCTGTCCCAGCACAGATCTCCAGTCCCAGCACAGAGCCCCAGTCCCAGCACAGAGGCACAGTCCCAGAACAGACCTCCAATCCCAGCACAGACCTCCAGGCCCAGCACAGAGGCCCAGTCCCAGCACAGATCTCCAGTCCCAGCACAGATCTCCAGTCCCAGCCAGAGGCCCAGTCCCAGCACAGACCTCCAGTCCCAGCACAGACCTCCAGTCCCAGCACAGACCTCCAGTCGCAGCACAGAGCCCCAGTCCCAGCACAGAGCCCCAGTCCCAGCACAGAGCCTCAGATCCAGCACAAAGCCCCAGTCCCAGCACAGAGGCCCAGTCCCAGCACAGAACCCCAGTCCCAGCACAGAGCCCCAGTCCCAGCACAGGGCTCCAGTCCCAGCACAGATCCCCAGTCCCAGCACAGAGCCCAGTCCCAGCACAGACCTCCAGTCCCAGCACAGAGCCCCAGTCCCAGCACAGAGGCCCAGTCCCAGCACAGAGCCCCAGTCCCAGCACAGAGCCCCAGTCCCAGCACAGACCACCAGTCCCAGCACAGAGCCCCAGTCCCAGCACAGACCTCCAGTCCCAGCACAGACCTCCAGTCCCAGCACAGAGCCCCAGTCCCAGCACAGAGCTCCAGTCCCAGCACAGAGCCTCAGATCCAGCACAGAGCCCCAGTCCCAGCACAGGGGCCCAGTCCCAGCACAGAGCCCCAGTCCCAGCACAGAGCCCCAGTCCCAGCACAGAGCCCCAGTCCCAGCACAGGGCTCCAGTCCCAGCACAGAGCCCCAGTCCCTGCACAGAGCCACAGTCCCAGCACAAACCTCCAGTCCCAGCACAGAGCCCCAGTCCCAGCACAGAGGCCCAGTCCCAGCACAGAGCCCCAGTCCCCGCACAGACCTCCAGTCCCAGCACAGAGCCCCAGTCCCAGCACAGATGCCCCGTCCCAGCACAGACCTCCAGTCCCAGCACAGAGACCCAGTCCCAGCACAGATGCCCTGTCCCAGCACAGAGCCCCAGTCCCAGCACAGAGTCCCAGTCCCAGCAGAGAGGCCCAGTCCCAGCAGACACGTCCAGTCCCAGCACAGAGGCCCAGTCCCAGCACAGAACTCCAGTCCCAGCACAGACTACCAGTCCCAGCACAGAGGCCCAGTCCCAGCACAGAGCTCCAGTCCCAGCGCACACCTCCAATCCCAGCGCAGACCTCCAGTCCCAGCACAGACCTCCTGTCCCAGCTCAGGGGCCCAGTCCCAGCACAGAGCTCCTGTCCCAGCACAGAGACCCAGTCCCAGCAGAGGCCTAGTACCAGCACAGAGCTCCAGTCCCAGTACAGAGCCCCAGTCCCAGCACAGAGGCCCAGTCCCAGCACAGACCTCCAGTCCCAGCACAGACCTCCAGTCCCAGCACAGAGCCCCAGTCCCAGCACAGACCTCCATTCCCAACACAGAGCCCCAGTCCCAGCACAGACCTCCATGCCCAGCACAGAGGCCCAGTCCCAGCACAGACCTCCAGTCCCAGCACAGACCTCCAGTCCCAGCACAGAGCCCCAGTCCCAGCACAGACCTCCAGTCCCAGCACAGAGGCCGAGTCCCAGCACAGACCTCCAGTCCCAGCACAGACCTCCAGTCCGAGCATAGAGCTCCAGTCCCCACACAGAGGCCCAGTCCCAGCACAGGCCTCCAGTCCCAGCACAGAGGCCCAGTCCCAGCACAGACCTCCAGTCCCAGCACAGACCTCCAGTCCCAGCATAGAGCTCCAGTCCCAGCACAGAGGCCCAGTCCCAGCACAGAGCCCCAGTCCCAGGACAGAGGCCCAGTCCCAGCACAGACCTCCGGTCCCAGCACAGACCACCAGTCCCAGCACTGAGGCCCAGTCCCAGCACAGACCTCCAGTACCAGCACAGACCTCCAGTCCCAGGACAGAACCCCAGTCCCAGCACAGACCTCCAGTACCAGCACAGACCTCCAGTCCCAGTACAGAACCCCAGTCCCAACACAGAGGCCCAGTCCCAGCACAGACCTCCAGTCCCAGCACAGAGCTCCTGTCCCAGCACAGATCTCCAGTCCCAGCACAGAGCCCCAGTCCCAGCACAGAATCCCAGTCCCAGCACAGAGGCACAGTCCCAGAACAGACCTCCAATCCCAGCACAGACCTCCAGGCCCAGCACAGAGGCCCAGTCCCAGCACAGATCTCCAGTCCCAGCACAGATCTCCAGTCCCAGCCAGAGGCCCAGTCCCAGCACAGACCTCCACTCCCAGCACAGACCTCCAGTCGCAGCACAGAGCCCCAGTCCCAGCACAGAGCCCCAGTCCCAGCACAGAGCCTCAGATCCAGCACAAAGCCCCAGTCCCAGCACAGAGGCCCAGTCCCAGCACAGAGCCCCAGTCCCAGCACAGGGCTCCAGTCCCAGCACAGATCCCCAGTCCCTGCACAGAGCCCCAGTCCCAGCACAGGGCTCCAGTCCCAGCACAGATCCCCAGTCCCTGCACAGAGCCACAGTCCCAGCACAAACCTCCAGTCCCAGCACAGAGCCCCAGTCCCAGCACAGAGGCCCAGTCCCAGCACAGAGCCCCAGTCCCAGCACAGAGCCCCAGTCCCAGCACAGACCACCAGTCCCAGCACAGAGCCCCAGTCCCAGCACAGATGCCCCGTCCCAGCACAGACCTCCAGTCCCAGCACAGAGCCCCAGTCCCAGCACAGAGCCACAGTCCCAGCACAGACCTCCAGTCCCAGCACAGACCTCCAGTCCCAGCACAGAGCTCCTGTCCCAGCGCAGATGTCAAGTCCCAGCACAGATCTCCAGTCCCAGCTCAGGGGCCCAGTCCCAGCACAAAGCTCCAGTCCCAGCGCAGACCTCCAGTCCCAGCACAGAGACCCAGTCCCAGCACAGAGGCCCAGTCCCAGCACAGATCTCCAGTCCCAGCACAGAGCTCCGTCCCAGCACAGACCTCCAGACCCAGAACAGAGGCCCAGTCCCAGCACAGACCTCCAGTCCCAGCACAGAGGCCCAGTCCCATCACAGAGGCCCAGTCCCATCACAGAGGCCCAGTCCCAGCACAGACCTCCAGTCCCAGCAGAGACCTCCAGTCCCAACAGTGAGGCCCAGTCCCAGCACAGTCCTCCACTCCCAGCACAGAGGCCCAGTCCCGGAACAGACCTCCAGTCCCAGCAGAGACCTCCAGTCCCAGCACAGACCTCCAGTCCCAGCACAGACCTCCAGTCCCAGCATGGACCTTCAGTCCCAGCACAGAGCTCCAGTCCCAGCACAGACCTCCAGTCCCAGCACAGAGTCCCAGTCCCAGCACAGAGTCCCAGTCCCAGCACAGACCCCCAGTCCCAGCACAGAGTCCCAGTCCCAGCACAGAGGCCCCGTCCCAGCACAGATCTCCAGTCCCAGCACAGAGTCCCAGTCCCAGCACAGATTCCCAGTCCCAGCACAGACCCCCAGTCCCAGCACAGAGTCCCAGTCCCAGCACAGAGGCCCCGTCCCAGCACAGATCTCCAGTCCCAGCACAGAGTCCCAGTCCCAGCACAGATTCCCAGTCCCAGCACAGAGACCCAGTCCCAGCACAGAGGCCCAGTCCCAGCACAGATCTCCAGTCCCAGCACAGAGCTCCGTCCCAGCACAGACCTCCAGTCCCAGCACAGAGCCCCAGTTCCAGCACAGAGCCCCAGTTCCAGCACAGAGCCCCAGTCCCAGCACAGAGCTCCAGTCCCAGCACAGAGCCACAGTCCCAGCACAGACCTCCAGTCCCAGCACAGAGCCCCAGTCCCAGCACAGCACCAGTCCCAGCACAGAGGCCCAGTCCCAGCACAGAGCCCCAGTCCCAGCACAGAGCTCCAGTCCCAGCACAGTGAGCCAGTCCCAGCACAGACCTCCAGTCCCGGCACAGAGTCCCAGTCCCAGCACAGAACCCCAGTCCCAGCACAGAGCCACATTCCCAGCACAGAGCCTCAAATCCAGCACAGACCTCCAGTCCCAGCATAGAGCTCCAGTCCCAGCACAGAGGCCCAGTCCCAGCACAGACCTCCAGTCCCAGCACAGAGGCCCAGTCCCAGCACAGACCTCCAGTCCCAGCACAGACCTCCAGTCCCAGCACAGACCACCAGTCCCAGCACAGAGGCCCAGTCCCAGCACAGAGCTCCAGTCCCAGCACAGACCACCAGTCCCAGCACAGAGTCCCAGTCCCAGCACAGACCTCCAGTCCCAGCACAGACCATCAGTCCCAGCACAGAGGCCCAGTCCCAGCACAGACCTCCAGTTCCAGCACAGACCACCAGTCCCAGGACAGAACCCCAGTCCCAGCACAGACCTCCAGTCCCAGCACAGACCTCCAGTCCCAGGACAGAACCCCAGTCCCAGCACAGACCTCCAGTACCAGCACAGACCTCCAGTACCAGCACAGACCTCCAGTCCCAGTACAGAGCCCCAGTCCCAACACAGAGGCCCAGTCCCAGCACAGACCTCCAGTCCCAGCACAGACCTCCAGTCCCAGCACAGAGCTCCTGTCCCAGCGCAGATGTCAAGTCCCAGCACAGATCTCCAGTCCCAGCTCAGGGGCCCAGTCCCAGCACAAAGCTCCAGTCCCAGCGCAGACCTCCAGTCCCAGCACAGAGACCCAGTCCCAGCACAGAGGCCCAGTCCCAGCACAGATCTCCAGTCCAAGCACAGAGGCCCAGTCCCAGCACAGAGGCCTAGTCCCAGCACAGACCTCCAGTCCCAGCACAGACCTCCAGTCCCAGCACAGAGACCCAGTCCCAGCACAGAGGCCCAGTCCCAGCACAGACCTCCAGTCCCAGCACAGAGGCCCGGTCCCAGCACAGAGGCCCAGTCCCAGCACAGACCTCCAGTCCCAGCACAGATTCCCAGTCCCAGCACAGAGTCCCAGTCCCAGCACAGAGGCCCAGTACCAGCACAGAGGCCCAGTCCCAGCACAGAGGCCCAGTCCCAGCACAGACCTCCAGTCCCAGCACAGACCTCCAGGCCCAGCACAGATGCCCAGTCCCAGCACAGATCTCCAGTCCCAGCACAGAGGCACAGTCCCAGCACAGACCTCCAGTCCCAGCACAGACCTCCAGTCCCAGCACAGACCTCCAGACCCAGCACAGAGGCCCCGTCCCAGCACAGAGCCCCAGTCCCAGCACAGACCTCCAGTCCCAGCACAGAGCTCCAGTCCCAGCACAGACCTCCAGTCCCAGCACAGAGGCCCAGTCCCATCACAGGGCCCAGTCCCAGCACAGACCTCCAGTCCCAGCAGAGACCTCCAGTCCCAACAGTGAGGCCCAGTCCCAGCACAGTCCTCCACTCCCAGCACAGAGGCCCAGTCCCGGAACAGACCTCCAGTCCCAGCAGAGACCTCCAGTCCCAGCACAGACCTCCAGTCCCAGCACGGACCTTCAGTCCCAACACAGAGCTCCAGTCCCAGCACAGACCTCCAGTCCCAGCACAGAACTCCAGTCCCAGCACAGAGCTCCAATCCCAGTAGAGACCTCCAGTCCCAGCACAGAGTCCCAGTCCCAGCACAGACCTCCAGTCCCAACACAGATGCGCAGTCCCAGCAGAGACCTCCAGTCCCAGCACAAACCTCCAGTCCCAGCACAGGGGCCCAGTCCCAGCACAGAGCTCCCGTCCCAGCACAGAGCTCCAGTCCCAGCACAGACCTCCAGTCCCAGCACAGAGCCCCAGTCCCCGCACAGACCACCAGTCCCAGCACAGAGCCCCAGTCCCATCACAGAGGCCCAGTCCCAGCACAGACCTCCAGTCCCAGCAGAGACCTCCAGTCCCAGCACAGAGGCCCAGTCCCATCACAGAGGCCCAGTCCCAGCACAGACCTCCAGTCCCAGCAGAGACCTCCAGTCCCAACAGTGAGGCCCAGTCCCAGCACAGTCCTCCACTCCCAGCACAGAGGCCCAGTCCCGGAACAGACCTCCAGTCCCAGCAGAGACCTCCAGTCCCAGCACAGATCTCCAGTCCCAGCACGGACCTTCAGTCCCAGCACAGAGCTCCAGTCCCAGCACAGAACTCCAGTCCCAGCACAGAACTCCAGTCCCAGCACAGAGCTCCAATCCCAGCAGAGACCTCCAGTCCCAGCACAGAGCTCCAGTCCCAGCACAGACCTCCAGTCCCAGCACAGACCTCCAGTCCCAGCACAGACCTCCTGTCCCAGCACAGGGGCCCAGTCCCAGCACAGAGCTCCTGTCCCAGCACAGAGACCCAGTCCCAGCAGAGGCCTAGTACCAGCACAGAGCTCCAGTCCCAGTACAGAGCCCCAGTCCCAGCACAGAGGCCCAGTCCCAGCACAGACCTCCAGTCCCAGCACAGAGCTCCAGTCCCAGCGCAGATGTCAAGTCCCAGCACAGATCTCCTGTCCCAGCACAGAGACCCAGTCCCAGCAGAGGCCTAGTACCAGCACAGAGCTCCAGTCCCAGCACAGAGCCCCAGTCCCAGCACAGACCCCCAGTCCCAGCACAGACCTCCAGTCCCAGCACAGAGCCCCAGTCCCAGCACAGACCTCCATGCCCAGCACAGAGGCCCAGTCCCAGCACAGACCTCCAGTCCCAGCACAGACCGCCAGTCCCAGCACAGAGCCCCAGTCCCAGCACAGACCTCCAGTCCCAGCACAGAGGCCGAGTCCCAGCACAGACCTCCAGTCCCAGCACAGACCTCCAGTCCCAGCATAGAGCTCCAGTCCCCACACAGAGGCCCAGTCCCAGCACAGGCCTCCAGTCCCAGCACAGAGGCCCAGTCCCAGCACAGACCTCCAGTCCCAGCACAGACCTCCAGTCCCAGCATAGAGCTCCAGTCCCAGCACAGAGGCCCAGTCCCAGCACAGAGCCCCACTCCCAGGACAGAGGCCCAGTCCCAGCACAGACCTCCGGTCCCAGCACAGACCACCAGTCCCAGCACTGAGGCCCAGTCCCAGCACAGACCTCCAGTACCAGCACAGACCTCCAGTCCCAGGACAGACCCCAGTCCCAGCACAGACCTCCAGTACCAGCACAGACCTCCAGTCCCAATACAGAGCCCCAGTCCCAACACAGAGGCCCAGTCCCAGCACAGACCTCCTGTCCCAGCACAGAGCTCCTGTCCCAGCACAGATCTCCAGTCCCAGCACAGAGCCCCAGTCCCAGCACAGAGGCACAGTCCCAGAACAGACCTCCAATCCCAGCACAGACCTCCAGGCCCAGCACAGAGGCCCAGTCCCAGCACAGATCTCCAGTCCCAGCACAGATCTCCAGTCCCAGCCAGAGGCCCAGTCCCAGCACAGACCTCCAGTCCCAGCACAGACCTCCAGTCCCAGCACAGACCTCCAGTCGCAGCACAGAGCCCCAGTCCCAGCACAGAGCCCCAGTCCCAGCACAGAGCCTCAGATCCAGCACAAAGCCCCAGTCCCCGCACAGAGCCCAGTCCCAGCACAGACCTCCAGTCCCAGCACAGAGCCCAGTCCCAGCACAGACCTCCAGTCCCAGCACAGACCTCCAGTCCCAGCACAGAGCTCCAGTCCCAGCACAGAGGCCCAGTCCCAGCACAGAGCCCCAGTCCCAGCACAGACCTCCAGTCCCAGCACAGAGGCCCAGTCCCAGCACAGATGCCCGTCCCAGCACAGACCTCCAGTCCCAGAACAGAACCCCAGTCCCAGCACAGACCCCAGTCCCAGCACAGAGCCACAGTCCCAGCACAGACCTCCAGTCCCAGCACAGAGCCCCAGTCCCAGCACAGAGCCCAGTCCCAGCACAGAGCCTCAGATCCAGCACAGAGCCCAGTCCCAGCACAGGGGCCCAGTCCCAGCACAGAGCCCCAGTCCCAGCACAGAGCCCCAGTCCTAGCACAGAGCCCCAGTCCCTGCACAGAGCCACAGTCCCAGCACAGACCTCCAGTCCCAGCACAGAGCCCCAGTCCCAGCACAGAGGCCCAGTCCCAGCACAGAGCCCCAGTCCCCGCACAGACCTCCAGTCCCAGCACAGAGCCCCAGTCCCAGCACAGATGCCCCGTCCCAGCACAGACCTCCAGTCCCAGCACAGAGCCCCAGTCCCAGCACAGATGCCCTGTCCCAGCACAGAGCCCCAGTCCCAGCACAGAGTCCCAGTCCCAGCAGAGAGGCCCAGTCCCAGCAGACACGTCCAGTCCCAGCACAGAGGCCCAGTCCCAGCACAGAACTCCAGTCCCAGCACAGACTCCAGTCCCAGCACAGAGGCCAGTCCCAGCACAGAGCTCCAGTCCCAGCGCACACCTCCAATCCCAGCACAGACCTCCAGTCCCAGCACAGACCTCCTGTCCCAGCTCAGGGGCCCAGTCCCAGCACAGAGCTCCTGTCCCAGCACAGAGACCCAGTCCCAGCAGAGGCCTAGTACCATCACAGAGCTCCAGTCCCAGTACAGAGCCCCAGTCCGAGCACAGAGGCCCAGTCCCAGCACAGACCTCCAGTCCCAGCACAGAGCCCCAGTCCCAGCACAGACCTCCATCCCAACACAGAGCCCCAGTCCCAGCACAGACCTCCATGCCCAGCACAGAGGCCCAGTCCCAGCACAGACCTCCAGTCCCAGCACAGACCTCCAGTCCCAGCACAGAGCCCCAGTCCCAGCACAGACCTCCAGTCCCAGCACAGAGGCCAGTCCCAGCACAGACCTCCAGTCCCAGCACAGACCTCCAGTCCGAGCATAGAGCTCCAGTCCCCACACAGAGGCCCAGTCCCAGCACAGGCCTCCAGTCCCAGCACAGAGGCTCAGTCCCAGCACAGACCTCCAGTCCCAGCACAGACCTCCAGTCCCAGCACAGAGCTCCAGTCCCAGCACAGAGGCCAGTCCCAGCACAGAGCCCCAGTCCCAGGACAGAGGCCCAGTCCCAGCACAGACCTCCGGTCCCAGCACAGACCTCCAGTCCCAGCACTGAGGCCCAGTCCCAGCACAGACCTCCAGTCCCAGCACAGACCTCCAGTCCCAGCACAGACCTCCAGTCCCAGCACAGAACCCCAGTCCCAGCACAGGCCTCCAGTCCCAGCACAGAGCCCAGTCCCAGCACAGACCTCCAGTCCCAGCACAGACCTCCAGTCCCAGCACAGAGCTCCAGTCCCAGCACAGAGCCCAGTCCCAGCACAGAGCCCAGTCCCAGCACAGAGGCCCAGTCCCAGCACAGACCTCCGGTCCCAGCACAGACC
>NW_026867710.1:117384-119884 GCF_020745735.1 Hemiscyllium ocellatum | reverse complement strand
TCTCTAACACACACTGTCTCTCTCTCTCTCTCTCTCTCTCTAACACACTGTCTCTCTCTCTCTCTCTCTCTCTCTAACACACACGGTCTCTCTCTCTCTCTCTCTCTCTCTCTCTCTCTCTCTCTCTAACACACACTGTCTCCCTCTTTCTCTCTAACACACACTGTCTCTCTCTCTCTCTCTCTCTCTAACACACAATGTCTCTCTCTCTCTGTAACAGACACTGTCTCTCTCTCTCTCTCCAACAGACACTCTATCTCTCTCTCTCTCTCTCTAACACACAATATCTGTCTCTCTCTCTAACACACACTGTCTGTCTATCTGTCTCTCTCTCTCTAATACACACACTGTGTCACTCTCTCTCTAACACACACTGTCTCTCTCTCTCTCTCTAACACACTGTCTCTCTCTCTCTCTCTAAGACTCACTGTCTCACTCTCTCTATAACACACACTGTCTCTCTCTCTCTCTCTAACACATTGTCTCTCTCTCTCTCTCTCTAACACACACTGTCTCTCTCTCTCTCTCTCTCTCTAACACACACTGTCTCAGTTTCTATCTGGAACACACACTGTCTCTCTCTCTCTCTGACACACACTGTTTCTCTCTCTCTCGAACACACACTGTCTCATTCTCTCTCTGGAACACACACTGTCTCTCTCACTCTCTCTCTCTCTCTCTCGAACACACATAGAACATAGAAGGATACAGCGCAGTACAGGCCCTTCGGCCCTCGATGTTGCGCCGACCGAATCCTACCTAACCTATACTAGCCCAATAACTTCCAAATGCCTATCCAATGCCCGCTTAAATGACCATAAAGAAGGAGAGTTCACCACTGATACGGGCAGGGCATTCCATGAACTCACAACCCGCTGTGTGAAGAATCTACCCCTAACATCTGTCCTATACCTACCTCCCCTTAATTTAAAGCTATGTCCCCTAGTAACACCTGACTCCATTAGCGGTAAAAGGTTCTTAGTATCTACCCTATCTAAACCCCTAATCATCTTATACACTTCTATCAGATCTCCCCTAAACCTTCTCTTCTCCAATGAGAACAGCCCCAAGTGCCTCAGCCTTTCCTCATAAGATTTTCCTACCATTCCAGGCAACATCCTGGTAAACCTCCTCTGCACTCGTTCTAAAGCTTCCACATCCTTCCTATAGTATGGCGACCAAAACTGCACACAGTACTCCAGATGAGGCCTCACCAGAGTCTTATACAACTGCAACATGACCTCAGGACTCCAGAACTCAATTCCTCTACCAATAAAGCCCAGTACACCATATGCCTTCCTCACAGCACTATTTACCTGGGTGGCAACTTTCAGAGATCTGTGTACATAGACACCAAGATCCCTCTGCTCATCCAACTGCTCATCACACTGTCGCTCTCTCTCTAACACACACTGTCTCTCTCTCTCTCTCTCTAACACACTGTCTCTCTCTCTCTCTCTGTAACACAGACTGTGTGTCTCTCTCTCTCTCTCTAACACTCACTGTCTCACTCTCTATCTGGAACACATACTGTCTCTCTCTCTCTCTCTCTCTCTAACACACACTGTCTCTCTCTCTCTCTCTCTCTAACACACACTGTCTCTCTCTCTCTAACACTCACTCTCACTCTCTCTCTAACACACACTGTCTCTCTCTAACACACACTGTCTCTCTCTGACACACACTGTCACTCTCTCCCTAACACACACTGTCTCTCTCTCTCTCTCTCTCTCTCTACCACACACGGTCTCTCTCTGTAACACACACTGTCACCCTCTCTCTAACACACACTGTCCCCCTCTTTCTCTCTAACACACACTGTCCGTCTCTCTCTAACACACTCTCTCTCTCTCTCTCTCTAACACACAATGTCTCTCTCTCTCTCTCTCTGTAACAGACACTGTCTGTCTCTCTCTCTCTCTCTCTCTCCAACAGACACTCTATCTCTCTCTTTCTCTCTATCTCTCTCTCTAACACACAATATCTGTCTCTCTCTCTAACACACACTGTCTGTCTGTCTGTCTGTCTCTCTCTCTCTAATACACACACTGTGTCACTCTCTCTCTAACACACACTGTTTCTCTCTCTCTCTAACACTCTCTCTCTCTCTCTCTAACACACTGTCTCTCTCTCTCTCTCTAAGACTCACTGTCTCACTCTCTCTATAACATACACTGTCTCTCTCTCTCTCTAACACACTGTCTCTCTCTCTCTCTCTCTCTCGAACACACACTGTCTCTCTCTCTCTCTGTAACACACAATGTCTCTCTAAAGTCTGGATGAAGATTTGTAGCTCGGGTGTCCGTTGTTGTGGTTCTGTTCGCCGAGCTGGAAGGTTTTGCTGCAAACGTTTCGTTCCCTGGCTAGGGAACATCATCAGTGCTGTTGGAGCCTCCTGTGAAGCGCTGCTTTGATGTTTCTTCCGGTATTTATAGTGGTTATTCCGGAAGAAACATCAAAGCAGCGCTTCACAGGAGGCTCCAATAGCACTGATGATGTT
>NW_026867710.1:32384-109884 GCF_020745735.1 Hemiscyllium ocellatum | reverse complement strand
CTATAACGCACACAGTCTCCCTCTCTCTCTCTAACACACACTGTCCGTCTCTCTCTAACACACACTGTCTCTCACTCTCTCTCTAACACACAATCTCTCTCTCTCTCAAACACACTGTCTCACTCTCTCTCAAACACTGTCTCTCTATCTCTCTCTCTCTCTGACACACACTGTCCCCCTCTCTCTAACACACACTGTCTCTCTCTCTCTCTCTCTGACACACACTGCCTCTCTAACACACACTGTCTCCCTCTCTAACACACGCTGTCTGTCTCTCTCTCTCTCTCTAACACACACTGTCTCTCTCTCTCTCTCAAACACACAGTCACTCTCTCCCTCTAACACACTGTCTCACTCTCTCTCTCTCTCTCTCTCTCTAATACACACACTGTCTCTCTCTCTTCTCTAACACACATTGTCTCACTCTCTCTCTCTAACACACACTGTCTCCCTCTCTCTCTTTCTCTAACACACACTGTCTGTCTCTCCCTCTCCCTCTAACACACACTGTCTCTCTCTCTCTCTCTCTCTCTCTCTCTCTCTCTCTCTCTAATACACACACTGTCTCTCTCTCTCTTTCTAACACACACTGTCTCCCGCTCTCTCTAATAAACACACCGTCACACTCTCTAACACACACTGTCTCACTCTCTCTCTGTAACACACACTGTCTCTCTCTCTCTCTCTAACACACTGTCTCTCTCTCACTCTCTCTCTAACACACAATGTCTCTCTCTCT
This sequence comes from Hemiscyllium ocellatum, assembly GCF_020745735.1. NCBI lineage: Eukaryota > Metazoa > Chordata > Chondrichthyes > Orectolobiformes > Hemiscylliidae > Hemiscyllium > Hemiscyllium ocellatum. Next base: position 109,145 of record NW_026867710.1, on the reverse strand, counting down.
CTCTCTGTAACAGACACTGTCTCTCTCTCTCTCTCTCCAACAGACACTCTATCTCTCTCTCTCTCTCTAACACACAATATCTGTCTCTCTCTCTAACACACACTGTCTGTCTCTCTCTCTCTCTCTCTCTAATACGCACACTGTGTCACTCCCTCTCTCACACACAATATCTGTCTCTCTCTCTCTCTCTAACACACACTGTCCGTCTCTCTCTCTAACACACACTGTCTCTCTCTCTCTCTAACACACACACTCTCTCTCTCTCTAAACACACACTGTCTCTCTCTCTCTCTCTAACACACACTGTCTCTCTCTCTCTCTAACCTCACACAGTCTCTCTAACACACACCTTCTCACTCTCCATCTCTCACACACAGTCTCTCTCTCTCTAACACACACTGTCACTCTCTCTCTAACACACACTGTCTCTCTCTCCCTCTAATACACACTGCCTCTCTCTCTCTCTCTCTCTAACACACACTGTCTCTCTCTCTCTCTCTCTAATACACACACTGTCTCCCTCTCCCTCTAACACACACTGTCTCCTGCTCTCTAACACACACTGTCTCACTCTCTCTCTAACACACACTGTCTCTCTCTCTCTCTGTAACACACACTGTCTCACTCTCTCTCTAACACACACTGTCTCTCTCTCTCTCTCTCTAACACACTGTCTCTCTCTCTCTCTAACACACAGTGTCTCTCTCTGTAACACACACTGTCTCTCTCTAACACACACTGTCTCCCTCTTTCTCTCTAACACACACTGTCTCTCTCTCTCTCTCTCTCTCTGAAACAGACACTGTCTCTCTCTCTCTCTCTAACACACAATATCTGTCTCTCTCTCTAACGCACACTGTCTCTCTCTCTCTCTTGAACACACACTGTCGCTCTCTCTCTAACACACACTGTCTCTCTCTCTCTCTCTAACACACACTGTCCGTCTCTCTCTAACACACACTGTCGGTCTCTCTCTCTAACACATACTGTCGCTCTCTGTAACACACACTGTCGCTCTCTCTCTAACACACACTGTCTCTCTCTCTCACTAACACACACTGTCTCTCTCTGTAACACAAACTGTCGCTCTCTCTCTAACACACACTGTCTCTCTCTCTCTCTCTCTCTCTCTAAGACACACTGTCTCTCTCTGTAACACACACTGTCTCTCTCTCTCTCTAACACACACTGTCTCTCTCTCTAACACAAACTGACTCTCTCTCTCTAACACACACTGTCCCCCTCTCTCTAACACACACTGTCTCTCTCTCTCTCTCTCTGACACACACTGTCTCCCTCTCTAACACACGCTGTCTGTTTCTCTCTCTCTCTCTAACACACACTGTCTCTCTCTCTCTCTCTCCAACAGACACTCTATCTCTCTCTCTCTCTCTAACACACAATATCTGTCTCTCTCTCTAACACACACTGTCTGTCTCTCTCTCTCTCTCTCTCTAATACGCACACTGTGTCACTCCCTCTCTCACACACAATATCTGTCTCTCTCTCTCTCTCTAACACACACTGTCCGTCTCTCTCTCTAACACACACTGTCTCTCTCTCTCTCTAACACACACACTCTCTCTCTCTCTAACACACACACTCTCTCTCTCTTTCTAACACACACTGTCTCCCACTCTCTCTAATAAACACACCGTCACACTCTCTAACACACACTGTCTCACTCTCTCTCTGTAACACACACTGTCTCTCTCTCTCTCTCTAACACACTGTCTCTCTCTCACTCTCTCTCTAACACACAATGTCTCTCTCTCTCTCTCTGTAACAGACACTGTCTCTCTCTCTCTCTCTCCAACAGACACTCTATCTCTCTCTCTCTCTCTAACACACAATATCTGTCTCTCTCTCTAACACACACTGTCTGTCTCTCTCTCTCTCTCTCTCTAATACGCACACTGTGTCACTCCCTCTCTCACACACAATATCTGTCTCTCTCTCTCTCTCTAACACACACTGTCCGTCTCTCTCTCTAACACACACTGTCTCTCTCTCTCTCTAACACACACACTCTCTCTCTCTCTAAACACACACTGTCTCTCTCTCTCTCTCTAACACACACTGTCTCTCTCTCTCTCTAACCTCACACAGTCTCTCTAACACACACCTTCTCACTCTCCATCTCTCACACACAGTCTCTCTCTCTCTAACACACACTGTCACTCTCTCTCTAACACACACTGTCTCTCTCTCCCTCTAATACACACTGCCTCTCTCTCTCTCTCTCTCTAACACACACTGTCTCTCTCTCTCTCTCTCTAATACACACACTGTCTCCCTCTCCCTCTAACACACACTGTCTCCTGCTCTCTAACACACACTGTCTCACTCTCTCTCTAACACACACTGTCTCTCTCTCTCTCTGTAACACACACTGTCTCACTCTCTCTCTAACACACACTGTCTCTCTCTCTCTCTCTCTAACACACTGTCTCTCTCTCTCTCTAACACACAGTGTCTCTCTCTGTAACACACACTGTCTCTCTCTAACACACACTGTCTCCCTCTTTCTCTCTAACACACACTGTCTCTCTCTCTCTCTCTCTCTCTGAAACAGACACTGTCTCTCTCTCTCTCTCTAACACACAATATCTGTCTCTCTCTCTAACGCACACTGTCTCTCTCTCTCTCTTGAACACACACTGTCGCTCTCTCTCTAACACACACTGTCTCTCTCTCTCTCTCTAACACACACTGTCCGTCTCTCTCTAACACACACTGTCGGTCTCTCTCTCTAACACATACTGTCGCTCTCTGTAACACACACTGTCGCTCTCTCTCTAACACACACTGTCTCTCTCTCTCACTAACACACACTGTCTCTCTCTGTAACACAAACTGTCGCTCTCTCTCTAACACACACTGTCTCTCTCTCTCTCTCTCTCTCTCTAAGACACACTGTCTCTCTCTGTAACACACACTGTCTCTCTCTCTCTCTAACACACACTGTCTCTCTCTGTAACACAAACTGACTCTCTCTCTCTAACACACACTGTCCCCCTCTCTCTAACACACACTGTCTCTCTCTCTCTCTCTCTGACACACACTGCCTCTCTAACACACACTGTCTCCCTCTCTAACACACGCTGTCTGTTTCTCTCTCTCTCTCTAACACACACTGTCTCTCTCTCTCTCAAACACACAGTCTCTCTCTCCCTCTAACACACTGTCTCACTCTCTCTCTCTCTCTCTCTAATACACACACTGTCTCTCTCTCTTCTCTAACACACATTGTCTCACTCTCTCTCTCTAACACACACTGTCTCCCTCTCTCTCTTTCTCTAACACACACTGTCTGTCTCTCCCTCTCCCTCTAACACACACTGTCTCTCTCTCTCTCTCTCTCTCTAATACACACACTGTCTCTCTCTCTTCTCTAACTCACATTGTCTCTCTCTCTCTTTCTAACACACACTGTCTCCCGCTCTCTCTAATAAACACACCGTCACACTCTCTAACACACACTGTCTCAATCTCTCTCTAACACACACTGTCTCATTCTCTCTCTGTAACACACACTGTCTCTCTCTCTCTCTCACTAACACACACTGTCCATCTCTCTCTTTCTAACATACATTGTCTGTCCCTGTCTCAAACACACACTGTCTGTCTCTCTCTCTCTAACACACACTGTCTCCCTCTCTCTGTAACACACACTGTCTCTCTCTCTGTAACACACGGTCTCTCTCCCTCTCTAACACACACTGTCTCTCTCTCTCTCTCACCTCACACAGTCTCTCTCTCTAACACACACTGTCTCTCACTCTCTAACACACACCGTCTCTCTCTCTCTCTCTCTCCCTCTCTAACACACACTGTCACACTCTCTCTCTCTAACACACACTGTCTCTCTCTGACACACACTGTCTCACTCTCTCTCTAACACACTGTCTCTCTCTCTCTCTCTCTAACACACTGTCTCTCTCTCTCTCTAAGACTCACTGTCTCACTCTCTCTATAACACACACTGTCTCTCTCTTTCACTCTAACACACTGTCTCTCTCTCTCTCTCTAACACACTGTCTCTCTCTCTCTCTAACACACACTGTCTCTCTCTCTAACACACTGTGTCTCTCTCTCTCTCTAACACACACTGTCTCTCTCTCTCTAACACAGTCTCTCTCACTCTCTCTCTAACACACAATGTCTCACTCTCTCTCTCTCTGTAACAGACACTGTCTCTCTCTCTCTCTCCAACAGACACTCTATCTCTCTCTCTCTCTCTCTCTCTAACACACAATATCTGTCTCTCTCTCTAACACACACTGTCTCTCTCTCTCTCTCTCTAATACACACAATATCTGTCTCTCTCTCTCTCTCTAACACACACTGTCTCTCTCTCTCTAACACACACTGTCTCTCTAACACACACTCTCTCTCTCTCTCTAAACACACACTGTTTCTCTCTCTCTCTAACACACACTGTCTCTCTCTCTCTCTAATCTCACACAGTCTCTCTAACACACACCTTCTCACTCTCCATCTATCACACACTGTCTCTCTCTCTCTCTAACACACACTGTCACTCTCTCTCTAACACACACTGTCTCTCTCTCCCTCTAATACACACTGCCTCTCTCTCTCTCTCTCTAACACACACTGTCTCTCTCTCTCTCTCTCTCTAATACACACACTGTCTCCCTCTCCCTCTAACACACACTGTCTCCTGCTCTCTAACACACACTGTCTCCCTCTCCCTCTAACACACACTGTCTCTCTCTCTAACACACACTGTCTCACTCTCTCTCTGTAACACACACTGTCTCTCTCTGTAACACACACTGTCTCTCTCTGTAACACACACTGTCTCTCTCTCTCTCTCTCTAACACACTGTCTCTCTCTCTCTCTAACACACACTGTCTCTCTCTAACACACTGTCTCCCTCTTTCTCTCTAACACACACTGTCTCTCTCTCTCTCTCTCTGAAACAGACACTGTCTCTCTCTCTCTCTAACACACAATATCTGTCTCTCTCTCTAACGCACACTGTCTCTCTCTCTCTTGAACACGCACTGTCGCTCTCTCTCTAACACACACTGTCTCTCTCTCTCTCTCTCTAACACACACTGTCCGTCTCTCTCTAACACACACTGTCGGTCTCTCTCTCTAACACATACTGTCGGTCTCTGTAACACACACTGTCGCTCTCTCTCTAACACTCACTGTCTCTCTCTCTCTCTCTCTAAGACACACTGTCTCTCTCTGTAACACACACTGTCGCTCTCTCTCTGTAACACACACTGTCTCTCTCTCTCTCTAACACACACTGTCTCTCTCTAACACACTGTCTCCCTCTTTCTCTCTAACACACACTGTCTCTCTCTCTCTCTCTCTGAAACAGACACTGTCTCTCTCTCTCTCTCTCTAACACACAATATCTGTCTCTCTCTCTAACGCACACTGTCTCTCTCTCTCTTGAACACGCACTGTCGCTCTCTCTCTAACACACACTGTCTCACTCTCTCTCTCTAACACACACTGTCCGTCTCTCTCTAACACACACTGTCGGTCTCTCTCTCTAACACATACTGTCGCTCTCTGTAACACACACTGTCGCTCTCTCTCTAACACACACTGTCTCTCTCTCTCTCTCTCTAAGACACACTGTCTCTCTCTGTAACACACACTGTCGCTCTCTCTCTGTAACACACACTGTCTCTCTCTCTCTCTTACACACACTGTCTCTCTCCGTAACACACACTGTCTCTCTCTCTCTAACGCACACTGTCTCCCTCTCTCTGTGTAACACACACTCTCCGTCTCTCTCTAACACACACTGTCTCACTCTCTCTAACACACACTGTCTCACTCTCTCTCTAACACACACTGTCTCACTCTCTCTAACACACACTGTCTCACTCTCTCTCTAACACACACTATCCGTCTCTCTCTCTCCCTCTCTCTCTCCAACAGACACTGTCTCTCTCTCTCTCTCTCTCTCTCTCTCTCTCTCTCTCTCTCTAACACACTGTCTCTCTCTCTCTCTCTCTCTAACACACACTATCTGTCTCTCTCTCTAACACACTGTTTTTTTTCTCTCTCTCTCTCACACACACAGTCTCGGTCTCTCTCTCGCTGACACACACTGTCTCTCTCTCTCTCCCTCTAACACACACAGTCTCTCTCTCTCTCTAATACACACACTGTCTCTCTCTCTCTCTCTAAAACACACTGTCTCTCGCTCTCTCTCTGATACACACACTGTCTCTCTCTCTCTCTCTCTTGCACACACTGTCTCACTCTCTCTCTAATACACTGTCTCTCTCTCTCTCTCTAACACTGTCTCTCTCTCTCTCTCTCTCTAACACACACTGTTTTTCTCTCTCTCTCTCTCTCTCAAACACACACAGTCTCTCTCTCTCTAACACACACTGTCTCTCTCTCTCTCTCTCTCTAAAACACACTGTCTCTCTCTCACTCTCTAAAACACACTGTCTCTCGCTCTCTCTCTGATACACACACTGTCTCTCTCTCTTTCTCTCTAACACACACTGTCTCTCTCTCTCTCTCTCTAGCACACACTGTCTCATTCTCTCTCTGTAACACACACCGTCTCTCTCTCTCTAATACACACTGTCTCACTCTCTCTCTAACACACACTATCCGTCTCTCTCTCTCCCTCTCTCTCTCCAACAGACACTGTCTCTCTCTCTCTCTCTCTAACACACTGTCTCTCTCTCTCTCTCTCTCTCTCTAACACACACTGTTTTTTTTCTCTCTCTCTCTAACACACACAGTCTCGGTCTCTCTCTCTCTGACATACACTGTCTCTCTCTCTCTCTCCCTCTAACACACACAGTCTCTCTCTCTCTCTAATACACACACTGTCTCTCTCTCTCTCTCTCTCTCTAAAACACACTGTCTCTCGCTCTCTCTCTGATACACACACTGTCTCTCTCTCTCTCTCTCTCTTGCACACACTGTCTCACTCTCTCTCTAATACACTGTCTCTCTCTCTCTCTCTCTAACACACTGTCTCTCTCTCTCTCTCTCTCTAACACACACTATCTGTCTCTCTCTCTAACACACACTGTTTCTCTCTCTCTCTCTCTCTCTCTCTCTCTCTAACACACACAGTCTCTCTCTCTCTCTCTAACACACACTGTGTCTCTCTCTCTCTCTCTCTCTAAAACACACTGTCTCTCGCTCTCTCTCTGATACACACACTGTCTCTCTCTCTTTATCTCTAACACACACTGTCTCTCTCTCTCTCTCTCTCTAGCGCACACTGTCTCATTCTCTCTCTGTAACACACACCGTCTCTCTCTCTCTAATACACACTGTCTCACTCTCTCTCTAACACACTGTCTGTCTCTCTCTCTCTCTCTAATACACACTGTATCACTCTCTCTCTAACACACTGTCTCTCTCTCTCTAACATACACTGCCTCTATCTCTCAAACACAGACTGTCTCTCTCTCTGTAACACAGACTGTGTGTGTCTCTCTCTCTCTAACAGACACTGTCTCTCTCTCTCTCTCTAACACACACTATCTGTCTTTCTCTAACACACACTGTCCGTCTCTCTCTAACACACACTGTCTCTCTGTCTCTCTCTCTCTAACAGACTGTGTCTCTCTCTCTCTAACAGACAGTGTCTCTCTCTCTCTCTCCAACACACACTCTCTCTCTAATACACACTATCTGTCTCTCTCTCTCTAACACATACTGTTTTTCTCTCTCTCTCTAACACACACAGTCTCTCTCTCTCTCTCTGACATACACTCTCTCTCTCTCTCCCTCTAACACACACAGTCTCTCTCTCTCTCTCTCTCTCTCTAATACACACACTGTCTCACTCTCTCTCTCTAACACACACTGTCTCTTTCTCCCTCTAACACACACAGTCTCTCTCTCTCTCTCTAATACACACACTGTCTCACTCTCTCTCTCTAACACACACTGTCTCTCTCTCTCTCTAACACACACAGTCTCGCGCTCTCTCTCTAACACACACTGTCTCTCGCTCTCTAACACACACTGTCTCACTTTCCCTCTACCACACTTTGTCTCATTCTCCCTCTAACAAACACTGTCTCTCTCTCTCAAACACTCTCTCTCTCTCTCTCTCCCTCTCTCCAACACACACTGTCTCTCTCTCTTTCTCTCTAACGCACACTGTGTCACTCTCTAACACATACTGTCTCTCTCTCTCTCTCTATAACGCACACCGACTCTCTCACTCTCTCTCTATAATGCACACCGTCTCTCTCTCTCTCTCTCTCTCTAACATACACTGTCTCTCTCTAACACACACTGTCTCTCTCTCTCTCCAACACACACTGTCTCTCTCTCTCTCCAACACACACTGTCTCTCTCTCTCTCTAATACACCGTCTCTCTCTCTCTCTCTCTCTCTAACATACACTGTCTCACTCTCTCTCTCTCTATAACGCACACCGTCTCTCTCTCTCTCAAACACACGCTGTCTCTCTCTCTCTCTCTCAAACACACAGTGTCTCTCGGTCTCTCTCTAACACACACTGTCTCTCTCTCTCGAACACACACTGTCTCTCTCTCTCTCTCTAACACACACTGTGCGTCTCTCTCTCTAACACACACTGTCTGTCTCTCTCTCTCTGTAACATACACTGTCTCTCTCTCTCCCTCTCTCCAACACACACTGTCTCTCTCTCTTTCTCTCTAACACGCACTGTGTCATTCTCTAACACATACTGTCTCTCTCTCGCTCTCTCCCTCTAACACACACTGTCTCTCATCTAACACACACTGTCTCTCTCTCGAACACACACCGTTTCTTTCTCTCTCTCTAACACACACAGTTTCTCTCTCTCTCCCTCTAACACACACTGTGTCACTCTCTAACAGATACTGTCTCTCACTCTCTCTCTATAATGCACACCGTCTCTCTCACACTCTCTCTATAATGCACACCGTCTCTCTCTCTCTCTCTCTCTAACATACACTGTCTCTCTCTAACACACACTGTCTCTCTCTCTAACACACACCGTTTTTCTCTCTCTCCCTCTAACACACACTGTCTCTCTCTCCCTCTCTCTCTCTAACACACACTGTCTCACTCTCTCTCTAACACACACTGTCTCTCTCTCTCTCTCTAACACACACTGTCTCTCTCTCTCTCTAACACACTGTCTCTCTCATTCTCTCTCTAACGCACACCGTCTCTTTCTCTCTCTCTCCCTCTAACACACACTGTCAGTCTCTCTCTAACACACACTGTCCGTCTCTCTCTAACACGCACTGTCTCTCTCTCTCTCTCTCGAACACACACAGTCTCTCCCTCTAACACACACTGTCTCTCTCTCTCTAACACACACTGTCTCTCTCTCTCTCAAACACACACTGTCTCTCTCTCTCTCTGTGACACACACTGTCTCTCTCTAACATACACTGTCTCTCTCTCTCTCCCTCTAACACACACTGTCTCTCTCTCTCTCTCTAATACACGCACTGTCTCACTCTCTCTCTAACACACACTGTCTCTCGCTCTCTCTCTAATACACAGTCTCCTCTCTCTCTCTCTAACACACGCTGTCTCACTCTCTAACACACACTGTCTCTCTCTCTCTCTGTAACACACACGGTCTCTCTCTCTCTCTCTAACACACACTGTCTCTCTCTCTCTCTCTAACACACACTGTCTCTGTCTCTCTCTCTGTAACACACTGTCTCACTCTCTCTCTAACACACACTGTCTCTCTCTCTCTAACACACACTGTCTCTCTCAAACACACACTGTCTCTCTCTCTCTCTCTCTGTAACACACACTGTCTCTCTCTAACCCACACTGTCTCTCTCTCTCTCTCTCTCACACACACACTGTCTCTCTCTCTCTCTCTCACACGCACTGTCTCACTCTCTCTCTAACACACACCGTCTCTCGCTTTCTCTCTAATACACACACTGTCTCCTCTCACTCTCTAACACACACTGTCTCTCTCTCTCTCTCTCTCTAACACACACACTCTCTCTCTCTCTCTCTCTCTCAAACACACACTGTCTCTCTCTCTCTAACACACACTGTCTCTCTCTCTCTCTGTAACACACACTGTCTCTCTCTCTCACTCTCTAACACACACTGTCTCTCTCTCTCTCTCTCTAACACACACACTCTCTCTCTCTCTCTCTCTCTCTCAAACACACACTGTCTCTCTCTCTCTCTGTAACACACACTGTCTCTCTCTCTCTTTAACACACACTGTCTCTCTCTCTCTCTCTAACACACACTGTCTCTGTCTCTCTCTCTGTAACACACTGTCTCTCTCTCTCTCTCTCGCTAACACACACTGTCTCTCTCTCTAACACACACTGTCTCTCTCTCTCTCAAACACACACTGTCTCTCTCTCTCTCTGTGACACACACTGTCTCTCTCTAACCCACACTGTCTCTCTCTCGAACACACACTGTCCCTCTCTCTCTCTAATACACGCACTTTCTCACTCTCTCTCTAACACACACTGTCTCTCGCTCTCTCTCTAATACACACACTGTCTCCTCTCTCTCTCTAACACACGCTGTCTCACTCTCTAACAGACACTGTCTCTCTCTCTCTCTAACACACACTGTCTCTCTCTCTCTCTCTCTCTCACACACTGTCTCTCTCTCTTTCTCTCACACGCACTGTCTCTCTCTCTTTCTCTCACACGCACTGTCTCACTCTCTCTCTAACACACATCGTCTTTCGCTCTCTCTCTAATACACACTGTCTCTCTCTCTCTAACACACACTGTTTCTCTCAAACACACTCTCTCTCTCTCTCTCTCTCTCAAACACACACTGTCTCTCTCTCTCTCTCTGTAACACACACTGTCTCTCTCTAACCCACACAGTCTCTCTCTCGAACACACACTGTCTCTCTCACTCTCTCTGTATCACACACCGTCTCTCTCTCTCTCCCTCTAACACACACTGTGTCTCGCTCACTCTAATACACACTGTCTCTCTCTCTCTCTAACAATCACTGTCTCACTCTCTTTCTAACACACACTGTCTCTCTCTCTCTAACACACACTGTCTCTCTCCCTCTAACACACAGTCTCTCTCTCTCTCTCACTCTAACATACACTGTCTCTCTCTCTCTCTGACACTGTCTCACTCTTTCTCTAACACACACTGTCTCACTCTCTCTCTAACACACACTGTCTCTCTCTCTCTCTGACACTGTCTCACTCTTTCTCTAACACATACTGTCTCACTCTCTCAAACACACACTGTCTCTCTCTCTCTCTGTAACACACACTGTCTCTCTCTAACCCACACTGTCTCTCTCTCGAACACACACTGTCTCTCTCTCTGTCTCTCTCTAACATACACTGTCTCTCTCTCTCCCTCTAACACACACAGTCTCTCTCTCTCTCTCTAATACACGCACTGTCTCACACTCTCTCTAACACACTGTCTCTCGCTCTCTCTCTAATACACACACTGTCTCATCTCTCTCTCCAACACACACTGTCTCTCTCTCTAACACACACTGTCTCTCTCTCTAACACACACTGTCTCTCTCTCTCTCTCTAACACACAGTGTCTCTCTCTCTCTCTCTAACACACACTGTCTCTCTCTAACCCACACTGTCTCTCTCTCGAACATACACTGTCTCTCTCTCTCTCTCTAACACGCACTGTCTCTCGCTCCCTCTCTAATACACACACTGTCTCCTCTCTCTCTAACACATGCTGTCTCACTCTCTAACACACACTGTCTCTCTCTCTCTCTCTAACACACACTGTCTCTCTCTCTCTCTCTCTAACACACAGTGTCACTCTCTAACAGATACTGTCTCTCACTCTCTCTCTATAATGCACACCGTCTCTCTCACACTCTCTCTATAACGCACACCGTCTCTCTCTCTCTCTCTAACATACACTGTCTCTCTCTAACACACACTGTCTCTCTCTCTAACACACACCGTTTTTCTCTCTCTCCCTCTAACACACACTGTCTCTCTCTCTCCCTCTAACACACACTGTCTCTCTCTCTCTCTCTAACACACACTGTCTCTCTCTCTCTCTAACACACACTGTCTCTCTCTCTCTCTGTAACACACTGTGTCTCTCTCTCTCTCTCTCTAACACACACTGTCTCTCTCTCTCCCTCTCTAACACACACTGTCTCTCTCTCTCTCTGTAACACACTGTCTCTCTCTCTCTCTCTCTAACACACACTGTCTCTCTCTCTAACACACACTGTCTCTCTCTCTCTCTCTCTCTCTCAAACACACACTGTCTCTCTCTCTCCCTCTAACAGACACTGTCTCTCTCTCTCTCTAACACACACTGTCTCTCTCTCTCTCTCTCTCTAATACACACACTGTCTCCTCTCACTCTCTAATACACACACTGTCTCCGCTCTCTCTCAAACGCACACTGTCTCTCTCTCTCTCTCTCAAACGCACACTGTCTCTCTCTCTCTCTCTCTCTCAAACACACACTGTCTCTCTCTCTCTCACTCTAACACACACTGTCTCTCTCTCTCCTCTAACACACACTGTCTCTCTCTCTCTCTAACCCACACTGTCTCTCTCTCTCTCTCTCTCTAACTCTAACACACACTGTCTCCTCTCTCTCTCTAATACACGCACTGTCTCTCACTCTCTCTAACACACTGTCTCTCGCTCTCTCTCTAATACACACACTGTCTCATCTCTCTCTCCAACACACACTGTCTCTCTCTCTAACACACACTGTCTCTCTCTCTAACACACACTGTCTCTCTCTGTATCACACACTGTCTCTCTCTCTCTCTGTAACACACACTGTCTCTCTCTCTCTCTCTCTAACACACGCTGTCTCACTCTCTAACACACACTGTCTCTCTCTCACTCTCTAACACACACTGTCTCTCTCTCTCCCTCTAACACACACAGTCTCTCTCTCTCTCTGACACTGTCTCACTCTTTCTCTAACATACACTGTCTCTCTCTCTCCCTCTAACACACACTGTCTCTCTCTCTCTCTGACACTGTCTCACTCTCTCTCTAACACACACTGTCTCTATCTCTCCCTCTCAAACACACACTGTCTCTCTCTCTGTAACACACACTGTCTCTCTCTCTCTCTCTAACACACACTGTCTCACTCTCTCTCTAACACACACTGTCTCACTCTCTCTCTAACACACACTGTCTCTATCTCTCCCTCTCAAACACACACTGTCTCACTCTCTGTAACACACACTGTCTCTCTCTCTCTCTCTCGCTAACACACACTGTCTCTCTCTCTAACACACTGTCTCTCTCTCTCTCAAACACACACTGTCTCTCTCTCTCTCTGTGACACACACTGTCTCTCTCTAACCCACACTGTCTCTCTCTCGAACACACACTGTCCCTCTCTCTCTCTAATACACGCACTTTCTCACTCTCTCTCTAACACACACTGTCTCTCGCTCTCTCTCTAATACACACACTGTCTCCTCTCTCTCTCTAACACACGCTGTCTCACTCTCTAACAGACACTGTCTCTCTCTCTCTCTAACACACACTGTCTCTCTCTCTCTCTCTCTCTCACACACTGTCTCTCTCTCTTTCTCTCACACGCACTGTCTCTCTCTCTTTCTCTCACACGCACTGTCTCACTCTCTCTCTAACACACATCGTCTTTCGCTCTCTCTCTAATACACACTGTCTCTCTCTCTCTCTCTAACACACACTGTCTCACTCTCTCTCTAACACACACTGTCTCTCTCTCTCTCTCTAACACACACTGTCTCACTCTCTCTCTAACACACACTGTCTCTATCTCTCCCTCTCAAACACACACTGTCTCACTCTCTGTAACACACACTGTCTCTCTCTCTCTCTCTCGCTAACACACACTGTCTCTCTCTCTAACACACACTGTCTCTCTCTCTCTCTGTGACACACACTGTCTCTCTCTAACCCACACTGTCTCTCTCTCGAACACACACTGTCCCTCTCTCTCCCTCTAACACACACAGTCTCTCTCTCTCTCTCTAATACACACTGTCTCTCTCTCTCTCTCTAATACACGCACTTTCTCACTCTCTCTCTAACACACACTGTCTCTCGCTCTCTCTCTTATACACACACTGTCTCCTCTCTCTCTCTAACACACGCTGTCTCACTCTCTAACAGACACTGTCTCTCTCTCTCTCTAACACACACTGTCTCTCTCTCTCTCTCTCTCACACACTGTCTCTCTCTTTCTCTCACACGCACTGTCTCTCTCTCTTTCTCTCACACACACTGTCTCACTCTCTCTCTAACACACATCGTCTTTCGCTCTCTCTGTAACACACACTGTCTCTCTCTCTCTAACACACACTGTTTCTCTCAAACACTCTCTCTCTCTCTCTCTCAAACACACACTGTCTTTCTCTCTCTCTCTGTAACATACACTGTCTCTCTCTCTCTCTGTAACACACACTCTCTCTCTCTAACACACACTGTCTCTCTCTCTCTCAAACACACACTGTCTCTCTCTCTCTCTGTAACACACACTGTCTCTCTCTAACCCACACAGTCTCTCTCTCGAACACACACTGTCTCTCTCACTCTCTCTGTATCACACACCGTCTCTCTCTCTCTCCCTCTAACACACACTGTGTCTCGCTCACTCTAATACACACTGTCTCTCTCTCTCTAACAATCACTGTCTCACTCTGTTTCTAACACACACTGTCTCTCTACCTCTAACACACAGTCTCTCTCTCTCTCCCTCTAACACACAGTCTCTCTCTCTCTCTCACTCTAACATACACTGTCTCTCTCTCTCTCTGACACAGTCTCACTCTCTCTCTAACACACACTGTCTCTATCTCTCCCACTCAAACACACACTCTCTCTCTCTCTCTCAAACACACACTGTCTCTCTCTCTCTCTGTAACACACACTGTCTCTCTCTCTCTCTCTCTAACCCACACTGTCTCTCTCTCGAACACACACTGTCTCTCTCTCTGTCTCTCTCTAACATACACTGTCTCTCTCTCTCCCTCTAACACACACAGTCTCTCTCTCTCTCTCTAATACACGCACTGTCTCACACTCTCTCTAACACACTGTCTCTCGCTCTCTCTCTAATACACACACTGTCTCATCTCTCTCTCTAACACACACTGTCTCTCTCTCTAACACACACTGTCTCACTCTCTCTCTCTCTAACACACACTGTGTCTCTCTCTCTCTCTCTCTAACACACACTGTCTCTCTCAAACACACACACTCTCTCTCTCTCTCAAACACACACTGTCTCTCTCTCTCTCTCTGTAACACACACTGTCTCTCTCTAACCCACACTGTCTCTCTCTCGAACATACACTGTCTCTCTCTCTCTCTCTCTCTCTAACATACACTGCCTCTCTCTCTCCCCCTAACACGCACTGTCTCTCGCTCCCTCTCTAATACACACACTGTCTCCTCTCTCTCTCTAACACATGCTGTCTCTCTCTCTGACACACACTGTCTCACTCTCTCTCTAACACACACTGTCTCTCTCTCTCTCTCTTACACACACTGTCTCACTCTCTCTCTAACACACACTGTCTCTCTCGCTAACACACACTGTCTCTCTCTCTAACACACACTGTCTCTCTCTCTCTCGCTCGCTAACACACACTGTCTCTCTCTCTAACACACACTGTCTCTCTCTCTCTCTCAAACACACACTGTCTCTCTCTCTCTAACACAGTCTCTCTCTCTCTCTCTGTGACACACACTGTGTCTCTCTCTCTCTCTCTAACACACACTGTCTCTCTCTCTCTCACACACAAACACACACTGTCTCTCTCTCTGTAACACACACTGTCTCTCTCTAACACACACTGTCTCTCTCTCTCTCAAACACACACTGTCTCTCTCTCAAACACACACTGTCTCTCTCTAACCCACACTGTCTCTCTCTCAAACACACACTGTCTCTCTCTCTGTCTCTCTCTAACATACACTGTCTCTCTCTCCCTCTCACACACACAGTCTCTCTCTCTCTCTCTAATACACGCACTGTCTCACACTCTCTCTAACACACTGTCTCTCGCTCTCTCTAACACACACACTGTCTCCTCTCTCTCTCTAACACACGCTGTCTCACTCTCTCTCTAACACATACTGTCTCTCTCTCTCTCTGTAACACACTGTCTCTCTCTCTCTCTAATACACACACTGTCTCTCTCCTCTAACACACACTGTCTCTCGCTCTCTCTAATACACACTGTCTCTCTCTCTCTCTAACAATCACTGTCTCACTCTCTTTCTAGCACACACTGTCTCTCTCCCTCTAACACACACTGTCTCTCTCTCTTTAACACACACTGTCTCTCTCTCTCTCTCCCTCTAACACACAGTCTCTCTCTCTCTCTCTCTCTCTCTAACATACACTGTCTCTCTCTCTCCCTCTCACACACAGTCTCTCTCTCTCTCTCTCTCCAATACACACACTGTCTCACTCTCTCTCTAACACACGCTGTCTCTCTCTCTAACACACACTGTCTCTCTCTCTCTCTGTAACACACTGTCTCTCTCTCTCTCTCTCTAACACACACTGTCTCTCTCTCTCTCTAACACACACTGTCTCACTCTCTCTCAAACACACACTGTCTCACTCTCTCTCAAACACACACTGTCTCTCTCTCTCTCTCTCTCTGTAACACACACTGTCTCTCTCTAACCCACACGGTCTCTCCCTCTAACACACACAGTCTCTCTCTCTCTCTCTAATACACGCACTTTCTCACTCTCTCTCTAACACACACTGTCTCTCGCTCTCTCTCTAATACACACACTGTCTCCTCTCTCTCTCTAACACACACTGTCTCTCTCTCTCTCTCTCTCTCTCACACACTGTCTCTCTCTCTTTCTCTCACACGCACTGTCTCTCTCTCTTTCTCTCACACGCACTGTCTCTCTCTCTCTAACACACACCGTCTTTCGCTCTCTCTCTAATACACACACTGTCTCTCTCTCTCTCTCTAACACACACTGTCTCTCTCTCTCTCTCTCTAACACACACTGTGTCACTCTCTAACAGATACTGTCTCTCACTCTCTCTCTATAATGCACACCGTTTCTCTCACACTCTCTCTATAACGCACACCGTCTCTCTCTCTCTCTCTAACATACACTGTCTCTCTCTAACACACACTGTCTCTCTCTCTAACACACACCGTTTTTCTCTCTCTCCCTCTAACACACACTGTCTCTCTCTCTCCCT
The DNA here is from genome assembly GCF_020745735.1 of Hemiscyllium ocellatum. Taxonomy (NCBI): domain Eukaryota; kingdom Metazoa; phylum Chordata; class Chondrichthyes; order Orectolobiformes; family Hemiscylliidae; genus Hemiscyllium; species Hemiscyllium ocellatum. The sequence goes on along the minus strand of NW_026867710.1, from coordinate 91,978 downwards.
CTAACACACACTGTCTCTCTCTCTATCTCTAACACACACTGTCTCTCTCTCTCCCTCTAACACACACTGTCTCTCTCTCTCTCTAACACACACTGTCTCTCTCTCTCTCTGTAACACACTGTCTCTCTCTCTCTCTCTAACACACACTGTCTCTCTCTCTCCCTCTCTAACACACACTGTCTCTCTCTCTCTCTCTAACACACACTGTCTCTCTCTCTCTCTGTAACACACACTGTCTCTCTCTCTCTCTCTAACACACACTGTCTCTCTCTCTCTCTCTAACACACACTGTCTCTGTCTCTCTCTCTGTAACACACTGTCTCTCTCTCTCTCTCTCGCTAACACACACTGTCTCTCTCTCTAACACACACTGTCTCTCTCTCTCTCAAACACACACTGTCTCACTCTCTCTCTGTGACACACACTGTCTCTCTCTAACCCACACTGTCTCTCTCTCGAACACACACTGTCCCTCTCTCTCTCTCTAATACACGCACTTTCTCACTCTCTCTCTAACACACACTGTCTCTCGCTCTCTCTCTAATACACACACTGTCTCCTCTCTCTCTCTAACACACGCTGTCTCACTCTCTAACAGACACTGTCTCTCTCTCTCTCTAACACACACTGTCTCTCTCTCTCTCTCTCTCTCACACACTGTCTCTCTCTCTTTCTCTCACACGCACTGTCTCTCTCTCTTTCTCTCACACGCACTGTCTCACTCTCTCTCTAACACACATCGTCTTTCGCTCTCTCTCTAATACACACTGTCTCTCTCTCTCTAACACACACTGTTTCTCTCAAACACACTCTCTCTCTCTCTCTCTCTCTCAAACACACACTGTCTCTCTCTCTCTCTCTGTAACACACACTGTCTCTCTCTAACCCACACAGTCTCTCTCTCGAACACACACTGTCTCTCTCACTCTCTCTGTATCACACACCGTCTCTCTCTCTCTCCCTCTAACACACACTGTGTCTCGCTCACTCTAATACACACTGTCTCTCTCTCTCTCTAACAATCACTGTCTCACTCTCTTTCTAACACACACTGTCTCTCTCTCTCTAACACACACTGTCTCTCTCTCTGTAACACACACTGTCTCTCTCTCTCTCTCTCTAACCCACACTGTCTCTCTCTCGAACACACACTGTCTCTCTCTCTGTCTCTCTCTAACATACACTGTCTCTCTCTCTCCCTCTAACACACACAGTCTCTCTCTCTCTCTCTAATACACGCACTGTCTCACACTCTCTCTAACACACTGTCTCTCGCTCTCTCTCTAATACACACACTGTCTCATCTCTCTCTCTAACACACACTGTCTCTCTCTCTAACACACACTGTCTCACTCTCTCTCTCTCTAACACACACTGTGTCTCTCTCTCTCTCTCTCTAACACACACTGTCTCTCTCAAACACACACACTCTCTCTCTCTCTCAAACACACACTGTCTCTCTCTCTCTCTCTGTAACACACACTGTCTCTCTCTAACCCACACTGTCTCTCTCTCGAACATACACTGTCTCTCTCTCTCTCTCTCTCTCTAACATACACTGCCTCTCTCTCTCCCCCTAACACGCACTGTCTCTCGCTCCCTCTCTAATACACACACTGTCTCCTCTCTCTCTCTAACACATGCTGTCTCTCTCTCTGACACACACTGTCTCACTCTCTCTCTAACACACACTGTCTCTCTCTCTCTCTCTTACACACACTGTCTCACTCTCTCTCTAACACACACTGTCTCTCTCGCTAACACACACTGTCTCTCTCTCTAACACACACTGTCTCTCTCTCTCTCTCTCGCTAACACACACTGTCTCTCTCTCTAACACACACTGTCTCTCTCTCTCTCTCAAACACACACTGTCTCTCTCTCTCTAACACAGTCTCTCTCTCTCTCTCTGTGACACACACTGTCTCTCTCTCTCTCACACACAAACACACACTGTCTCTCTCTCTGTAACACACACTGTCTCTCTCTAACACACACTGTCTCTCTCTCTCTCAAACACACACTGTCTCTCTCTCAAACACACACTGTCTCTCTCTAACCCACACTGTCTCTCTCTCAAACACACACTGTCTCTCTCTCTGTCTCTCTCTAACATACACTGTCTCTCTCTCCCTCTCACACACACAGTCTCTCTCTCTCTCTCTAATACACGCACTGTCTCACACTCTCTCTAACACACTGTCTCTCGCTCTCTCTAACACACACACTGTCTCCTCTCTCTCTCTAACACACGCTGTCTCACTCTCTCTCTAACACATACTGTCTCTCTCTCTCTCTGTAACACACTGTCTCTCTCTCTCTCTCTAATACACACACTGTCTCTCTCCTCTAACACACACTGTCTCTCGCTCTCTCTAATACACACTGTCTCTCTCTCTCTCTAACAATCACTGTCTCACTCTCTTTCTAGCACACACTGTCTCTCTCCCTCTAACACACACTGTCTCTCTCTCTTTAACACACACTGTCTCTCTCTCTCTCTCCCTCTAACACACAGTCTCTCTCTCTCTCTCTCTCTCTCTAACATACACTGTCTCTCTCTCTCCCTCTCACACACAGTCTCTCTCTCTCTCTCTCTCCAATACACACACTGTCTCACTCTCTCTCTAACACACGCTGTCTCACTCTCTAACACACACTGTCTCTCTCTCTCTCTGTAACACACTGTCTCTCTCTCTCTCTCTCTAACACACACTGTCTCTCTCTCTCTCTAACACACACTGTCTCACTCTCTCTCAAACACACACTGTCTCACTCTCTCTCAAACACACACTGTCTCTCTCTCTCTCTCTCTCTGTAACACACACTGTCTCTCTCTAACCCACACGGTCTCTCCCTCTAACACACACAGTCTCTCTCTCTCTCTCTAATACACGCACTTTCTCACTCTCTCTCTAACACACACTGTCTCTCGCTCTCTCTCTAATACACACACTGTCTCCTCTCTCTCTCTAACACACACTGTCTCTCTCTCTCTCTCTCTCTCACACACTGTCTCTCTCTCTTTCTCTCACACGCACTGTCTCTCTCTCTTTCTCTCACACGCACTGTCTCTCTCTCTCTAACACACACCGTCTTTCGCTCTCTCTCTAATACACACACTGTCTCTCTCTCTCTCTCTAACACACACTGTCTCTCTCTCTCTCTCTCTAACACACACTGTGTCACTCTCTAACAGATACTGTCTCTCACTCTCTCTCTATAATGCACACCGTTTCTCTCACACTCTCTCTATAACGCACACCGTCTCTCTCTCTCTCTCTAACATACACTGTCTCTCTCTAACACACACTGTCTCTCTCTCTAACACACACCGTTTTTCTCTCTCTCCCTCTAACACACACTGTCTCTCTCTCTCCCTCTAACACACACTGTCTCTCTCTCTATCTCTAACACACACTGTCTCTCTCTCTCCCTCTAACACACACTGTCTCTCTCTCTCTCTAACACACACTGTCTCTCTCTCTCTCTGTAACACACTGTCTCTCTCTCTCTCTCTAACACACACTGTCTCTCTCTCTCCCTCTCTAACACACACTGTCTCTCTCTCTCTCTCTAACACACACTGTCTCTCTCTCTCTCTGTAACACACACTGTCTCTCTCTCTCTCTCTAACACACACTGTCTCTCTCTCTCTCTCTAACACACACTGTCTCTCTCTCTCTCTCTGTAACACACTGTCTCTCTCTCTCTCTCTCGCTAACACACACTGTCTCTCTCTCTAACACACACTGTCTCTCTCTCTCTCAAACACACACTGTCTCACTCTCTCTCTGTGACACACACTGTCTCTCTCTAACCCACACTGTCTCTCTCTCGAACACACACTGTCCCTCTCTCTCTCTCTAATACACGCACTTTCTCACTCTCTCTCTAACACACACTGTCTCTCGCTCTCTCTCTAATACACACACTGTCTCCTCTCTCTCTCTAACACACGCTGTCTCACTCTCTAACAGACACTGTCTCTCTCTCTCTCTAACACACACTGTCTCTCTCTCTCTCTCTCTCTCACACACTGTCTCTCTCTCTTTCTCTCACACGCACTGTCTCACTCTCTCTCTAACACACATCGTCTTTCGCTCTCTCTCTAATACACACTGTCTCTCTCTCTCTAACACACACTGTTTCTCTCAAACACACTCTCTCTCTCTCTCTCTCTCTCAAACACACACTGTCTCTCTCTCTCTCTCTGTAACACACACTGTCTCTCTCTAACCCACACAGTCTCTCTCTCGAACACACACTGTCTCTCTCACTCTCTCTGTATCACACACCGTCTCTCTCTCTCTCCCTCTAACACACACTGTGTCTCGCTCACTCTAATACACACTGTCTCTCTCTCTCTCTAACAATCACTGTCTCACTCTCTTTCTAACACACACTGTCTCTCTCTCTCTAACACACACTGTCTCTCTCTCTCTAACACACACTGTCTCTCACTCTCTCTCTCCCTCTAACACACAGTCTCTCTCTCTCTCTCACTCTAACATACACTGTCTCTCTCTCTCTCTGACACTGTCTCACTCTTTCTCTAACACACACTGTCTCACTCTCTCTCTAACACACACTGTCTCTCTCTCTCTCTGACACTGTCTCACTCTTTCTCTAACACATACTGTCTCACTCTCTCTCTAACACACACTGTCTCTCTCTCTCTCACACACACTGTCTCTCTCTCTCTCTCTCAAACACACACTGTCTCTCTCTCTCTCTGACACTGTCTCACTCTTTCTCTAACACATACTGTCTCACTCTCTCTCTGTAACACACACTGTCTCTCTCTAACCCACACTGTCTCTCTCTCGAACACACACTGTCTCTCTCTCTGTCTCTCTCTAACATACACTGTCTCTCTCTCTCCCTCTAACACACACAGTCTCTCTCTCTCTCTAATACACGCACTGTCTCACACTCTCTCTAACACACTGTCTCTCACTCTCTCTCTAACACACACTGTCTCTCTCTCTAACACACACTGTCTCTCTCTCTCTCTCTCTAACACACGCTGTCTCACTCTCTAACACACACTGTCTCTCTCTCACTCTCTAACACACACTGTCTCTCTCTCTCCCTCTAACACACACAGTCTCTCTCTCTCTCTGACACTGTCTCACTCTTTCTCTAACATACACTGTCTCTCTCTCTCCCTCTAACACACACTGTCTCTCTCTCTCTCTGACACTGTCTCACTCTCTCTCTAACACACACTGTCTCTATCTCTCCCTCTCAAATACACACTGTCTCTCTCTCTGTAACACACACTGTCTCTCTCTCTCTCTCTAACACACACTGTCTCACTCTCTCTGTAACACACACTGTCTCACTCTCTCTCTAACACACACTGTCTCTCTCTCTCTCTCTAACACACACTGTCTCACTCTCTCTCTAACACACACTGTCTCTATCTCTCCCTCTCAAACACACACTGTCTCACTCTCTGTAACACACACTGTCTCTCTCTCTCTCTCTCGCTAACACACACTGTCTCTCTCTCTAACACACACTGTCTCTCTCTCTCTCTGTGACACACACTGTCTCTCTCTAACCCACACTGTCTCTCTCTCGAACACACACTGTCCCTCTCTCTCCCTCTAACACACACAGTCTCTCTCTCTCTCTCTAATACACACTGTCTCTCTCTCTCTCTCTAATACACGCACTTTCTCACTCTCTCTCTAACACACACTGTCTCTCGCTCTCTCTCTTATACACACACTGTCTCCTCTCTCTCTCTAACACACGCTGTCTCACTCTCTAACAGACACTGTCTCTCTCTCTCTCTAACACGCACTGTCTCTCTCTCTCTCTCTCTCTCACACACTGTCTCTCTCTTTCTCTCACACGCACTGTCTCTCTCTCTTTCTCTCACACGCACTGTCTCACTCTCTCTCTAACACACATCGTCTTTCGCTCTCTCTCTAACACACACTGTCTCTCTCTCTCTAACACACACTGTTTCTTTCAAACACTCTCTCTCTCTCTCTCTCAAACACACACTGTCTCTCTCTCTCTCTCTGTAACATACACTGTCTCTCTCTCTCTCTGTAACACACACTCTCTCTCTCTAACACACACTGTCTCTCTCTCTCTCAAACACACACTGTCTCTCTCTCTCTCTCTAACACACACTGTCTCTCTCTAACCCACACAGTCTCTCTCTCGAACACACACTGTCTCTCTCACTCTCTCTGTATCACACACCGTCTCTCTCTCTCTCCCTCTAACACACACTGTGTCTCGCTCACTCTAATACACACTGTCTCTCTCTCTCTCTAACAATCACTGTCTCACTCTGTTTCTAACACACACTGTCTCTCTACCTCTAACACACACTGTCTCTCTCTCTCTAACACACACTGTCTCTCACTCTCTCTCTCCCTCTAACACACAGTCTCTCTCTCTCTCTCACTCTAACATACACTGTCTCTCTCTCTCTCTGACACTGTCTCACTCTTTCTCTAACACACACTGTCTCTCTCTCTCTCTGACACTGTCTCACTCTTTCTCTAACACATACTGTCTCACTCTCTCTCTAACACACACTGTCTCTCTCTCTCTCACACACACACTGTCTCTCTCTCTCTCTCACACACACTGTCTCTCTCTCTCTCTCTCAAACACACACTGTCTCTCTCTCTCTCTAACACACACTGTCTCTCTCTCTCTGACACTGTCTCACTCTTTCTCTAACACATACTGTCTCACTCTCTCTCTAACACACACTGTCTCTCTCTCTCTCTCTCTCACACACTGTCTCTCTCTCTCTCTCTGTAACACACTGTCTCTCTCTCTCTCACACACACACTGTCTCTCTCTCTCTGTAACACACTGTCTCTCTCTCTCTCTGTAACACACACTGTCTCTCTCTAACCCACACTGTCTCTCTCTCGAACACACACTGTCTCTCTCTCTGTCTCTCTCTAACATACACTGTCTCTCTCTCTCCCTCTAACACACACAGTCTCTCTCTCTCTCTCTAATACACGCACTGTCTCACACTCTCTCTAACACACACTGTCTCTCTCTCTAACACACACTGTCTCTCTCTCAAACACACACACTCTCTCTCTCTCAAACACACACTGTCTCTCTCTCTCTCTGTAACACACACTGTCTCTCTCTAACCCACACTGTCTCTCTCTCGAACATACACTGTCTCTCTCTCTCTCTCTCTAACATACACTGCCTCTCTCTCTCCCTCTAACACGCACTGTCTCTCGCTCCCTCTCTAATACACACACTGTCTCCTCTCTCTCTCTAACACATGCTGTCTCACTCTCTAACACACACTGTCTCTCTCTCTCTCTGTAACACACACTGTCTCTCTCTAACCCACACTGTCTCTCTCTCAAACACACACTGTCTCTCTCTAACATACACTGTCTCTCTCTCCCTCTCACACACACTGTCTCTCTCTCTCCCTCTCACACACACAGTCTCTCTCTCTCTCTCTAATACACGCACTGTCTCACACTCTCTCTAACACACTGTCTCTCGCTCTCTCTAACACACACACTGTCTCCTCTCTCTCTCTAACACACGCTGTCTCACTCTCTCTCTAACACATACTGTCTCTCTCTCTCTCTGTAACACACTGTCTCTCTCTCTCTCTCTAACACACACTGTCTCTCTCTCTCTCTCTCTCTAATACACACCGTCTTTCGCTCTCTCTCTAATACACACACTGTCTCTCTCTCTCTCTCTAACACACACTGTCTCTCTCTCTCTCTCTAACACACACTGTGTCACTCTCTAACAGATACTGTCTCTCACTCTCTCTCTATAATGCACACCGTCTCTCTCACACTCTCTCTATAACGCACACCGTCTCTCTCTCTCTCTCTAACATACACTGTCTCTCTCTAACACACACTGTCTCTCTCTCTAACACACACCGTTTTTCTCTCTCTCCCTCTAACACACACTGTCTCTCTCTCTCCCTCTAACACACACTGTCTCTCTCTCTCCCTCTAACACACACTGTCTCTCTCTCTCTCTCTCTAACACACACTGTCTCTCTCTCTCTCTGTAACACACTGTCTCTCTCTCTCTCTCTCTAACACACACTGTCTCTCTCTCCCTCTGTAACACACACTGTCTCTCTCTCCCTCTCTAAAACACACTGTCTCTCTCTCTCTCTGTAACACACTGTCTCTCTCTCTCTCTCTCTCTCTAACACACACTGTCTCTCTCTCTAACACACACTGTCTCTCTCTCTAACACACACTGTCTCTCTCTCTCTCTCAAACACACACTGTCTCTCGCTCTCTCTAACACACACTGTCTCTCTCTCTCTAACACACACTGTCTCTCTCTCTCTCACACACTAACACACACTGTCTCTCTCTCTCTAACACACACTGTCTCTCTCTCTCTCTCTCTAACACACAGTCTCTCTCTCTCTCTCTCTCTAACATACACTGTCTCTCTCTCTCCCTCTCACACACAGTCTCTCTCTCTCTCTCTCTCCAATACACACACTGTCTCACTCTCTCTCTAACACATGCTGTCTCACTCTCTAACACACACTGTCTCTCTCTCTCTCTGTAACACACTGTCTCTCTCTCTCTCTCTCTCTCTAACACACACTGTCTCTCTCTCTCTCTAACACACACTGTCTCACTCTCTCTCAAACACACACTGTCTCACTCTCTCTCAAACACACACTGTCTCACTCTCTCTCAAACACACACTGTCTCACTCTCTCTCAAACACACACTGTCTCTCTCTCTCTCTCTCTGTAACACACACTGTCTCTCTCTAACCCACACAGTCTCTCCCTCTAACACACACAGTCTCTCTCTCTCTCTCTAATACACGCACTTTCTCACTCTCTCTCTAACACACACTGTCTCTCGCTCTCTCTCTAATACACACACTGTCTCCTCTCTCTCTCTAACACACACTGTCTCACTCTCTCTCTAACACACACCGTCTTTCGCTCTCTCTCTAATACACACACTGTCTCTCTCTCTCTCTCTAACACACACTGTCTCTCTCTCTCTCTCTAACACACACTGTGTCACTCTCTAACAGATACTGTCTCTCACTCTCTCTCTATAATGCACACCGTCTCTCTCTCTCTCTCTAACATACACTGTCTCTCTCTAACACACACTGTCTCTCTCTCTAACACACACCGTTTTTCTCTCTCTCCCTCTAACACACACTGTCTCTCTCTCTCCCTCTAACACACACTGTCTCTCTCTCTCCCTCTAACACACACTGTCTCTCTCTCTCTCTAACACACACTGTCTCTCTCTCTCTCTGTAACACACTGTCTCTCTCTCTCTCTCTCTCTAACACACACTGTCTCTCTCTCTAACACACACTGTCTCTCTCTCTCTCTCTCTCAAACACACACTGTCTCTCTCTCTCTCTAACACACACTGTCTCTCTCTCTCTCTCTCTAATACACACACTGTCTCCTCTCACTCTCTAATACACACACTGTCTCCGCTCTCTCTCAAACGCACACTGTCTCTCTCTCTCTCTCTCAAACGCACACTGTCTCTCTCTCTCTCACTCTAACACACACTGTCTCTCTCTCTCTCTAACACACACTGTCTCTCTCTAACACACACTGTCTCTCTCTCTCTCTAACCCACACTGTCTCTCTCTCTAACACACACTGTCTCTCTCTCTCCCTCTAACACACATAGTCTCTCTCTCTCTCTCTAATACACGCACTGGCTCACTCTCTCTCTAACACACACTGTCTCTCGCTCTCTCTCTAATACACAGTCTCCTCTCTCTCTCTAACACACGCTGTCTCACTCTCTAACACACACTGTCTCTCTCTCTCTCTGTAACACACACTGTCTCTCTCTCTCTCTAACACACGCTGTCTCACTCTCTAACACACACTGTCTCTCTCTCTCTCTGTAACACACTGTCTCTCTCTCTCTGTAACACACACTGTCTCTCTCTCCCTCTAACACACACAGTCTCTCTCTCTCTGACACTGTCTCACTCTCTCTCTAACATACACTGTCTCTCTCTCTCCCTCTAACACACACAGTCTCTCTCTCTCTCTGACACTGTCTCACTCTTTCTCTAACACACACTGTCTCACTCTCTCTCTAACACACACTGTCTCTCTCTCTCTCTGACACTGTCTCACTCTTTCACTAACACACACTGTCTCACTCTCTCTCTAACACACATTGTCTCTATCTCTCCCTCTTAAACACACACTGTCTCTCTCTCTGTAACACACACTGTCTCTCTCTCTCTCTAACACACACTGTCTCTCTCTCTCTCTAACACACACTGTCTCTATCTCTGTAACACACACTGTCTCTCTCGCTAACACACACTGTCTCTCTCTCTCTCTGTGACACACACTGTCTCTCTCTAACCCACACTGTCTCTCTCTCGAACACACACTGTCCCTCTCTCTCCCTCTAACACACACAGTCTCTCTCTCTCTCTCTAATACACGCACTTTCTCACTCTCTCTCTAACACACACTGTCTCTCGCTCTCTCTCTAATACACACACTGTCTCCTCTCTCTCTCTAACACACGCTGTCTCACTCTCTAACAGACACTGTCTCTCTCTCTCTCTAACACACACTGTCTCTCTCTCTCTCTCTCTCTCACACACTGTCTCTCTCTTTCTCTCACACGCACTGTCTCTCTCTCTTTCTCTCACACGCACTGTCTCACTCTCTCTCTAACACACATCGTCTTTCGCTCTCTCTCTAATACACACACTGTCTCCTCTCACTCTCTAACACACACTGTCTCTCTCTGACACACACTGTCTCTCTCTCTCTCTCTAACACACACTGTCTCTCTCTCTCTAACACACACTGTTTCTCTCAAACACTCTCTCTCTCTCTCTCTCTCTCTCAAACACACACTGTCTCTCTCTCTCTCTCTGTAACACACACTGTCTCTCTCTCTCTCTGTAACACACACTGTCTCTCTCTAACCCACACAGTCTCTCTCTCGAACACACACTGTCTCTCTCACTCTCTCTGTATCACACACCGTCTCTCTCTCTCTCCCTCTAACACACACTGTGTCTCGCTCACTCTAATACACACTGTCTCTGTCTCTCTCTAACAATCACTGTCTCACTCTGTTTCTAACACACACTGTCTCTCTACCTCTAACACACACTGTCTCTCTCTCTCTAACACACACTGTCTCTCACTCTCTCTCTCCCTCTAACACACAGTCTCTCTCTCTCTCTCACTCTAACATACACTGTCTCTCTCTCTCTCTGACACTGTCTCACTCTTTCTCTAACACACACTGTCTCTCTCTCTCTGACACTGTCTCACTCTTTCTCTAACACATACTGTCTCACTCTCTCTCTAACACACACTGTCTCTCTCTCTCTCTCACACACACTGTCTCTCTCTCTCTCTCTCAAACACACACTGTCTCTCTCTCTCTCTAACACACACTGTCTCTCTCTCTCTCTGACACTGTCTCACTCTTTCTCTAACACATACTGTCTCACTCTCTCTCTAACACACACTGTCTCTCTCTCTCTCTCTCACACACTGTCTCTCTCTCTCTCTCTGTAACACACTGTCTCTCTCTCTCTGACACTGTCTCACTCTTTCTCTAACACATACTGTCTCACTCTCTCTCTAACACACACTGTCTCTCTCTCTCTCTCTCACACACTGTCTCTCTCTCTCTCTCTAACACACACTGTCTCTCCCTCTCTCTAACACACACTGTCTCTCTCAAACACACACTCTCTCTCTCTCTCAAACACACACTGTCTCTCTCTCTCTCTGTAACACACACTGTCTCTCTCTCTCTCTCTCTAACCCACACTGTCTCTCTCTCTCGAACACACACTGTCTCTCTCTCTGTCTCTCTCTAACATACACTGTCTCTCTCTCCCTCTAACACACACAGTCTCTCTCTCTCTCTCTAATACACGCACTGTCTCACACTCTCTCTAACACACTGTCTCTCGCTCTCTCTCTAATACACACACTGTCTCATCTCTCTCTCCAACACACTGTCTCTCTCTCTAACACACACTGTCTCTCTCTCTAACACACACTGTCTCTCTCTCTAACACACACTGTCTCTCTCTCTCTCTCTCTAACACACACTGTGTCTCTCTCTCTCTCTCTCTAACACACACTGTCTCTCTCAAACACACACACTCTCTCTCTCTCTCAAACACACACTGTCTCTCTCTCTCTCTGTAACACACACTGTCTCTCTCTAACCCACACTGTCTCTCTCTCGAACATACACTGTCTCTCTCTCTCTCTCTAACATACACTGCCTCTCTCTCTCCCTCTAACACGCACTGTCTCTCGCTCCCTCTCTAATACACACACTGTCTCCTCTCTCTCTCTAACACATGCTGTCTCACTCTCTAACACACACTGTCTCTCTCTCTCTCTGACACACACTGTCTCACTCTCTCTCTTACACACACTGTCTCACTCTCTCTCTAACACACACTGTCTCTCTCTCTCTCTCGCTAACACACACTGTCTCTCTCTCTAACATACACTGTCTCACTCTCTCTGTAACACACACTGTCTCTCTCTCTCTCTCGCTAACACACACTGTCTCTCTCTCTAACACACACTGTCTCTCTCTCTCTCTCAAACACACACTGTCTCTCTCTCTCTCTAACACAGTCTCTCTCTCTCTCTCTGTGACACACACTGTGTCTCTCTCTCTCTCTCTAACACACACTGTCTCTCTCTCTCTCTCTCATACAAACACACACTGTCTCTCTCTCTCTCTGTAACACACACTGTCTCTCTCTAACCCACACTGTCTCTCTCTCAAACACACACTGTCTCTCTCTAACATACACTGTCTCTCTCTAACATACACTGTCTCTCTCTCCCTCTCACACACACAGTCTCTCTCTCTCTCTCTAATACACGCACTGTCTCACACTCTCTCTAACACACTGTCTCTCGCTCTCTAACACACACACTGTCTCCTCTCTCTCTCTAACACACGCTGTCTCACTCTCTCTCTAACACATACTGTCTCTCTCTCTCTCTGTAACACACTGTCTCTCTCTCTCTCTCTCTAACACACACTGTCTCTCTCTCTCTCTCTCTCTAATACACACACTGTCTCTCTCCTCTAACACACACTGTCTCTCGCTCTCTCTAATACACACTGTCTCTCTCTCTCTAACAATCACTGTCTCACTCTCTTTCTAACACACACTGTCTCTCTCCCTCTAACACACACTGTCTCTCTCTCTCTAACACACACTGTCTCTCTCTTTCTCTCCCTCTAACACACAGTCTCTCTCTCTCTCTCTCTCTCTAACATACACTGTCTCTCTCTCTCCCTCTCACACACAGTCTCTCTCTCTCTCTCTCTCCAATACACACACTGTCTCACTCTCTCTCTAACACACGCTGTCTCTCTCTCTCTCTGTAACACACTGTCTCTCTCTCTCTCTCTCTAACACACACTGTCTCTCTCTCTCTCTAACACACACTGTCTCACTCTCTCTCAAACACACACTGTCTCACTCTCTCTCAAACACACACTGTCTCTCTCTCTCTCTCTGTAACACACACTGTCTCTCTCTAACCCACACGGTCTCTCCCTCTAACACACACAGTCTCTCTCTCTCTCTCTAATACACGCACTTTCTCACTCTCTCTCTAACACACACTGTCTCTCGCTCTCTCTCTAATACACACACTGTCTCCTCTCTCTCTCGAACACACACTGTCTCTCTCTCTCTCTCTCTCTCACACACTGTCTCTTTCTCTTTCTCTCACACGCACTGTCTCTCTCTCTCTCTCTAACACACACTGTCTTTCGCTCTCTCTCTAATACACACACTGTCTCTCTCTCTCTCTAACACACACTGTCTCTCTCTCTCTCTCTCTAACACACACTGTGTCACTCTCTAACAGATACTGTCTCTCACTCTCTCTCTATAATGCACACCGTCTCTCTCACACTCTCTCTATAACGCACACCGTCTCTCTCTCTCTCTCTAACATACACTGTCTCTCTCTAACACACACTGTCTCTCTCTCTAACACACACCGTTTTTCTCTCTCTCCCTCTAACACACACTGTCTCTCTCTCTCCCTCTAACACACACTGTCTCTCTCTCTCTCTCTAACACACACTGTCTCTCTCTCTCTCTAACACACACTGTCTCTCTCTCTCTCTGTAACACACTGTCTCTCTCTCTCTCTCTCTAACACACACTGTCTCTCTCTCCCTCTCTAACACACACTGTCTCTCTCTCTCTCTCTAACACACACTGTCTCTCTCTCTCTCTGTAACACACACTGTCTCTCTCTCTAACACACACTGTCTCTCTCTCTAACACACACTGTCTCTCTCTCTCTCTCTCTCTCACAAACACACTGTCTCTCTCTCTCTCTCTCCCTCTAACAGACACTGTCTCTCTCTCTCTCTCTAACACACACTGTCTCCTCTCTCTCTCTAATACACGCACTGTCTCACTCTCTCTCTAACACACACTGTCTCTCGCTCTCTCTCTAATACACACACTGTCTCCTCTCTCTCTCTAACACACACTGTCTCACTCTCTAACAGACACTGTCTCTCTCTCTCTCTAACACACACTGTCTCTCTCTCTCTCTCTCACACACACTGTCTCTCTCTTTCTCTCACACGCACTGTCTCTCTCTCTCTCTCTAACACACACTGTCTCTCTCTCTCTGTAACACACACTGTCTCTCTCTCACTCTCTAACACACACTGTCTCTCTCTCTCTCTCTAACACACACTGTCTCTCTCTCTCTCTCTAACACACACTGTCTCTCTCTCTCTCTCAAACACACACTCTCTCTCTCTCTCTCTCAAACACACACTGTCTCTCTCTCTCTCTCTGTAACACACACTGTCTCTCTCTAACCCACACTGTCTCTCTCTCTCTCTCTCACACACACACTGTCTCTCTCTCTCTCTCACACGCACTGTCTCACTCTCTCTCTAACACACACCGTCTCTCGCTCTCTCTAATACACACACTGTCTCCTCTCACTCTCTAACACACACTGTGTCTCTCTCTCTCTCTCTCTAACACACGCTGTCTCACTCTCTAACAGACACTGTCTCTCTCTCTCTAACACACACTGTCTCTCTCTCTCTCTCTCTCACACACTGTCTCTCTCTCTCTAATACACGCACTGTCTCACTCTCTCTCTAACACACACTGTCTCTCGCTCTCTCTCTAATACACACACTGTCTCCTCTCTCTCTAACACACACTGTCTCTCTCTCTCTCTGTAACACACTGTCTCTCTCTCTCTCTCTCTAACACACACTGTCTCTCTCTCTCTCTCTCTCTAATACACACACTGTCTCTCTCCTCTAACACACACTGTCTCTCGCTCTCTCTAATACACACTGTCTCTCTCTCTCTAACAATCACTGTCTCACTCTCTTTCTAACACACACTGTCTCTCTCCCTCTAACACACACTGTCTCTCTCTCTCTAACACACACTGTCTCTCTCTTTCTCTCCCTCTAACACACAGTCTCTCTCTCTCTCTCTCTCTCTCTAACATACACTGTCTCTCTCTCTCCCTCTCACACACAGTCTCTCTCTCTCTCTCTCTCCAATACACACACTGTCTCACTCTCTCTCTAACACACGCTGTCTCTCTCTCTCTCTGTAACACACTGTCTCTCTCTCTCTCTCTCTAACACACACTGTCTCTCTCTCTCTCTAACACACACTGTCTCACTCTCTCTCAAACACACACTGTCTCACTCTCTCTCAAACACACACTGTCTCTCTCTCTCTCTCTGTAACACACACTGTCTCTCTCTAACCCACACGGTCTCTCCCTCTAACACACACAGTCTCTCTCTCTCTCTCTAATACACGCACTTTCTCACTCTCTCTCTAACACACACTGTCTCTCGCTCTCTCTCTAATACACACACTGTCTCCTCTCTCTCTCGAACACACACTGTCTCTCTCTCTCTCTCTCTCACACACTGTCTCTTTCTCTTTCTCTCACACGCACTGTCTCTCTCTCTCTCTAACACACACTGTCTCTCTCTCTCTCTCTAATACACACACTGTCTCTCTCTCTCTAACACACACTGTCTCTCTCTCTCTCTCTCTAACACACACTGTGTCACTCTCTAACAGATACTGTCTCTCACTCTCTCTCTATAATGCACACCGTCTCTCTCACACTCTCTCTATAACGCACACCGTCTCTCTCTCTAACACACACTGTCTCTCTCTCTAACACACACTGTCTCTCTCTCTCTCTCTCTCTCTCAAACACACTGTCTCTCTCTCTCTCTCTCCCTCTAACAGACACTGTCTCTCTCTCTCTCTCTAACACACACTGTCTCCTCTCTCTCTCTAATACACGCACTGTCTCACTCTCTCTCTAACACACACTGTCTCTCGCTCTCTTTCTAATACACACACTGTCTCCTCTCTCTCTCTAACACACACTGTCTCACTCTCTAACAGACACTGTCTCTCTCTCTCTCTAACACACACTGTCTCTCTCTCTCTCTCTCACACACACTGTCTCTCTCTTTCTCTCACACGCACTGTCTCTCTCTCTCTAACACACACTGTCTCTCTCTCTCTGTAACACACACTGTCTCTCTCTCACTCTCTAACACACACTGTCTCTCTCTCTCTCTCTAACACACACTGTCTCTCTCTCTCTCTCTAACACACACTGTCTCTCTCTCTCTCTCAAACACACACTCTCTCTCTCTCTCTCTCAAACACACACTGTCTCTCTCTCTCTCTGTAACACACACTGTCTCTCTCTAACCCACACTGTCTCTCTCTCTCTCTCTCACACACACACTGTCTCTCTCTCTCTCTCACACGCACTGTCTCACTCTCTCTCTAACACACACCGTCTCTCGCTCTCTCTCTAATACACACACTGTCTCCTCTCACTCTCTAACACACACTGTGTCTCTCTCTCTCTCTCTCTAACACACGCTGTCTCACTCTCTAACAGACACTGTCTCTCTCTCTCTAACACACACTGTCTCTCTCTCTCTCTCTCTCTCACACACTGTCTCTCTCTCTTTCTCTCACACGCACTGTCTCTCTCTCTTTCTCTCACACGCACTGTCTCTCTCTCTTTCTCTCACACGCACTGTCTATCTCTCTTTCTCTCACACACATCGTCTTTCGCTCTCTCTCTAATACACACACTGTCTCCTCTCACTCTCTAACACACACTGTCTCTCTCTCTCTCTGACACACACTGTCTCTCTCTCTCTCTCTAACACACACTGTCTCTCTCTCTCTCTCTAACACACACTGTCTCTCTCTAACCCACACAGTCTCTCTCTCGAACACACACTGTCTCTCTCACTCTCTCTGTATCACACACCGTCTCTCTCTCTCTCCCTCTAACACACACAGTGTCTCGCTCTCTCTCTCCCTCTAACACACAGTCTCTCTCTCTCTCTAACATACTCTGTCTCTCTCTCTCTCTCTCTCCAATACACACACTGTCTCACTCTCTCTCTAACACACGCTGTCTCACTCTCTAACACACACTGTCTCCTCTCTCTCTCTAACACACGCTGTCTCACTCTCTAACACACACTGTCTCTCTCTCTCTAACACACACTGTCTCTCTCTCTCTCTCACACACTGTCTCTCTCTCTTTCTCTCACACGCACTGTCTCTCTCTCTTTCTCTCACATGCACTGTCTCTCTCTCTTTCTCTCACACGCACTGTCTCTCTCTCTCTCTCTAACACACACTGTCTCTCTCTCTCTGTAACACACACTGTCTCTCTCTCACTCTCTAACACACACTGTCTCTCTCTCTCTCTCTAACACACACTGTCTCTCTCTCTCTCTCTAACACACACTGTCTCTCTCTCTCTCTCAAACACACTCTCTCTCTCTCTCTCTCAAACACACACTGTCTCTCTCTCTCTCTCTGTAACACACACTGTCTCTCTCTAACCCACACTGTCTCTCTCTCTCTCTCTCTCACACACACACTGTCTCTCTCTCTCTCTCACACGCACTGTCTCACTCTCTCTCTAACACACACCGTCTCTCGCTCTCTCTCTAATACACACACTGTCTCCTCTCACTCTCTAACACACACTGTGTCTCTCTCTCTCTCTCTAACACACGCTGTCTCACTCTCTAACAGACACTGTCTCTCTCTCTCTAACACACACTGTCTCTCTCTCTCTCTCTCTCACACACTGTCTCTCTCTCTTTCTCTCACACGCACTGTCTCTCTCTCTTTCTCTCACACGCACTGTCTCTCTCTCTTTCTCTCACACGCACTGTCTATCTCTCTTTCTCTCACACACATCGTCTTTCGCTCTCTCTCTAATACACACACTGTCTCCTCTCACTCTCTAACACACACTGTCTCTCTCTCTCTCTGACACACACTGTCTCTCTCTCTCTCTCTAACACACACTGTCTCTCTCTAACCCACACAGTCTCTCTCTCGAACACACACTGTCTCTCTCACTCTCTCTGTATCACACACCGTCTCTCTCTCTCTCCCTCTAACACACACAGTGTCTCGCTCTCTCTCTCCCTCTAACACACAGTCTCTCTCTCTCTCTCTCTCTAACATACTCTGTCTCTCTCTCTCTCTCTCTCCAATACACACACTGTCTCACTCTCTCTCTAACACACGCTGTCTCACTCTCTAACACACACTGTCTCTCTCTCTCTCTGTAACACACTGTCTCTCTCTCTCTCTCTAACACACACTGTCTCCTCTCTCTCTCTAACACACGCTGTCTCACTCTCTAACACACACTGTCTCTCTCTCTCTAACACACACTGTCTCTCTCTCTCTCTCACACACTGTCTCTCTCTCTTTCTCTCACACGCACTGTCTCTCTCTCTTTCTCTCACATGCACTGTCTCTCTCTCTTTCTCTCACACGCACTCTCTCTCTCTCTAACACACATCGTCTTTCGCTCTCTCTCTAATACACACTGTCTCTCTCTCTCTCTCTAACACACACTGTCTCTCTCTCTCTGACACACACTGTCTCTCTATCTCTCTCTAACACACACTGTCTCTCTCTCTCTCTCTAACACACACTGTCTCTCTCTAACCCACACAGTCTCTCTCTCGAACACACACTGTCTCTCTCACTCTCTCTGTATCACACACCGTCTCTCTCTCTCTCCCTCTAACACACACTGTGTCTCGCTCACTCTAATACACACTGTCTCTCTCTCTCTCTAACAATCACTGTCTCACTCTGTTTCTAACACACACTGTCGCTCTCTCTCTAACACACACTGTCTCTCACTCTCTCTCTCCCTCTAACACACAGTCTCTCTCTCTCTCACTCTAACATACACTGTCTCTCTCTCTCTGACACTGTCTCACTCTTTCTCTAACACACACTGTCTCACTCTCTCTCTAACACACACTGTCTCTCTCTCTCTCTGACACTGTCTCACTCTTTCTCTAACACATACTGTCTCACTCTCTCTCTCTCAAACACACACTGTCTCTCTCTCTCTCTAACACACACTGTCTCTCTCTCTAACACACACTGTCTCTCTCTCTCTCTAACACACACTGTCTCTCTCTCTCTCTAACACACACTGTCTCACTCTCTCTGTAACACACACTGTCTCTCTCTCTCTCGCTAACACACACTGTCTCTCTCTCTAACACACACTGTCTCTCTCTCTCTCTAACACACACTGTCTCTCTCTCTCTCTAACACACACTGTCTCACTCTCTCTGTAACACACACTGTCTCTCTCTCTCTCTCTCTAACACACACTGTCTCACTCTCTCTGTAACACACACTGTCTCTCTCTCTCTCTCGCTAACACACACTGTCTCTCTCTCTAACACACACTGTCTCTCTCTCTCTCTCAAACACACACTGTCTCTCTCTCTAACACACACTGTCTCTCTCTCTCTCTCTCAAACACACACTGTCTCTCTCTCTCTCTCTGTGACACACACTGTCTCTCTCTCTCTCTCTGTGACACACACTGTCTCTCTCTCTAACACACACTGTCTCTCTCTCTCTCTCAAACACACACTGTCTCTCTCTCTAACACACACTGTCTCTCTCTCTAACACACACTGTCTCTCTCTCTCTCTCGCTAACACACACTGTCTCTCTCTCTAACACACACTGTCTCTCTCTCTCTCTCAAACACACACTGTCTCTCTCTCTAACACACACTGTCTCTCTCTCTAACACACACTGTCTCTCTCTCTCTCTAACACACACTGTCTCTCTCTCTCTCTCTAACACACACTGTCTCTCTCTCTCAAACACACACTGTCTCACTCTCTCTCAAACACACACTGTCTCTCTCTCTCTCTCTCTCTGTAACACACACTGTCTCTCTCTAACCCACACGGTCTCTCTCTCGAACACACACTGTCTCTCTCTCTGTCTCTCGAACATACACTGTCTCTCTCTCTCCCTCTAACACACACAGTCTCTCTCTCTCTCTCTAATACACGCACTGTCTCTCTCTCTCTCTAACACACACTGTCTCACTCTCTCTGTAACACACACTGTCTCTCTCTCTCTCTCTCTAACACACACTGTCTCTCTCTCTCTCTCTGTGACACACACTGTCTCTCTCTCTCTCTGTGACACACACTGTCTCTCTCTCTCTCTCTAACACACACTGTCTCTCTCTCTCTCTCAAACACACACTGTCTCTCTCTCTCTCTCTGTGACACACACTGTCTCTCTCTCTCTCTCTGTGACACACACTGTCTCTCTCTCTCTCTCTCTGTGACACACACTGTCTCTCTCTCTCTCTCTCGCTAACACACACTGTCTCTCTCTCTAACACACACTGTCTCTCTCTCTCTCTCAAACACACACTGTCTCTCTCTCTCTCTCTGTGACACACACTGTCTCTCTCTCTCTCGCTAACACACACTGTCTCTCTCTCTAACACACACTGTCTCTCTCTCTCTCGCTAACACACACTGTCTCTCTCTCTAACACACACTGTCTCTCTCTCTCTCTAACACACACTGTCTCTCTCTCTCTCGCTAACACACACTGTCTCTCTCTCTAACACACACTGTCTCTCTCTCTCTCTAACACACACTGTCTCTCTCTCTCTCGCTAACACACACTGTCTCTCTCTCTAACACACACTGTCTCTCTCTCTCTCTCTAACACACACTGTCTCTCTCTCTAACACACACTGTCTCTCTCTCTCTCTCGCTAACACACACTGTCTCTCTCTCTAACACACACTGTCTCTCTCTCTCTCTCAAACACACACTGTCTCTCTCTCTAACACACACTGTCTCTCTCTCTAACACACACTGTCTCTCTCTCTCTCTAACACACACTGTCTCTCTCTCTCTCTCTAACACACACTGTCTCTCTCTCTCTCAAACACACACTGTCTCACTCTCTCTCAAACACACACTGTCTCTCTCTCTCTCTCTCTGTAACACACACTGTCTCTCTCTAACCCACACGGTCTCTCTCTCGAACACACACTGTCTCTCTCTCTCTCTCTCGAACATACACTGTCTCTCTCTCTCCCTCTAACACACACAGTCTCTCTCTCTCTCTCTAATACACGCACTGTCTCTCTCTCTCTCTAACACACACTGTCTCACTCTCTCTCGCTAACACACACTGTCTCTCTCTCTAACACACACTGTCTCTCTCTCTCTCTAACACACACTGTCTCTCTCTCTCTCTAACACACACTGTCTCACTCTCTCTGTAACACACACTGTCTCACTCTCTCTGTAACACACACTCTCTCTCTCTCTCTCTCTAACACACACTGTCTCTCTCTCTCTAACACACACTGTCTCACTCTCTCTGTAACACACACTGTCTCTCTCTCTCTCTCGCTAACACACACTGTCTCTCTCTCTAACACACACTGTCTCTCTCTCTCTCTCAAACACACACTGTCTCTCTCTCTCTCTCTCTGTGACACACACTGTCTCTCTCTCTCTAACACACACTGTCTCTCTCTCTCTCTCACACACAAACACACACTGTCTCTCTCTCTGTAACACACACTGTCTCTCTCTAACACACACTGTCTCTCTCTCTCTCTGTAACACACACTGTCTCTCTCTAACCCACACTGTCTCTCTCTCAAACACACACTGTCTCTCTCTCTGTCTCTCTCTAACATACACTGTCTCTCTCTCTCCCTCTCACACACACAGTCTCTCTCTCTCTAATACACGCACTGTCTCACACTCTCTCTAACACACTGTCTCTCGCTCTCTCTAACACACACACTGTCTCCTCTCTCTCTCTAACACACGCTGTCTCTCTCTCTCTCTGTAACACACTGTCTCTCTCTCTCTCTAACACACACTGTCTCTCTCTCTCTCTCTAATACACACACTGTCTCTCTCCTCTAACACACACTGTCTCTCTCTCCCTCTAACACACACTGTCTCTCTCTCTCTCCCTCTAACACACAGTCTCTCTCTCTCTCTCTCTCGAACATACACTGTCTCTCTCTCTCTCTAACACACACTGTCTCTCTCTCTCTCTCTCTAATACACACACTGTCTCTCTCCTCTAACACACACTGTCTCTCTCTCCCTCTAACACACACTGTCTCTCTCTCTCTCTCCCTCTAACACACAGTCTCTCTCTCTCTCTCTCTCTCGAACATACACTGTCTCTCTCTCTCCCTCTAACACACACAGTCTCTCTCTCTCTCTCTCTAATACACGCACTGTCTCACACTCTCTCTAACACACACTATCTCTCGCTCTCTCCCTAATACACACACTGTCTCCTCTCTCTCTCTCTCTAACACACGCTGTCTCTCTCTCTAACACACACTGTCTCTCTCTCTAACACACACTGTCTCTCTCTCTAACACACACTGTCTCTCTCTCTCTCTAACACACACTGTCTCTCTCTCTCTAACACACACTGTCTCTCTCTCTCTAACACACACTGTCTCTCTCTCTCTCTAACACACACTGTCTCTCTCTCTCTAACACACACTGTCTCTCTCTCTCTCTAACACACACTGTCTCTCTCTCTCTCTCTAACACACACAGTCTCTCTCTCTAACACACACTGTCTCTCTCTCTCTCTCTCTAACACACACTGTCTCTCTCTCTAACACACACTGTCTCTCTCTCTCTGTAACACACTGTCTCTCACTCACTCTCTAACACACACTGTCTCTCTCTCTCTCTCTGACACACACTGTCTCACTCTCTCTCTAACACACACTGTCTCACTCTCTCTCTAACACACACTGTCTCTCACTCTATCTCTCTAACACACACTGTCTCTCTCTCTCTCTAACACACACTGTCTCTCTCTCTCCCTCTCACACACAGTCTCTCTCTCTCCCTCTCACACACAGTCTCTCTCTCTCTCTCTCTCCAATACACACACTGTCTCACTCTCTCTCTAACACACGCTGTCTCAGTCTCTAACACACACTGTCTCTCTCTCTCTCTGTAACACACTGTCTCTCTCTCTCTCTCTAACACACACTGTCTGACTCTCTCTCAAACACACACTGTCTCACTCTCTAACACACACTGTCTCTCTCTCTCTCTGTAACACACTGTCTCTCTCTCTCTCTCTAACACACACTGTCTCACTCTCTCTCAAACACACACTGTCTCACTCTCTCTCAAACACACACTGTCTCTCTCTCTCTCAAACACACACTGTCTCTCTCTCTCTCTCTGTAACACACACTGTCTCTCTCTAACCCACACGGTCTCTCTCTCGAACACACACTGTCTCTCTCTCTCTCTCTCGAACATACACTGTCTCTCTCTCTCCCTCTAACACACACAGTCTCTCTCTCTCTCTCTAATACACGCACTGTCTCACACTCTCTCTAACACACACTGTCTCTCGCTCTCTCCCTAATACACACACTGTCTCCTCTCTCTCTCTAACACACGCTGTCTCTCTCTCTAACACACACTGTCTCTCTCTCTCTCTGACACACACTGTCTCTCTCTCTCTCTCTAACACACACTGTCTCTCTCTCTCTCTCTAACACACACTGTCTCTCTCTAACCCACACAGTCTCTCTCTCGAACACACACTGTCTCTCTCTCTCTCTGACACACACTGTCTCTCTCTCACTCTCTAACACACACTGTCTCTCTCTCTCTCTCTAACACACACTGTCTCTCTCTAACCCACACAGTCTCTCTCTCTAACACACACTGTCTCTCTCACTCTCTCTGTATCACACACCGTCTCTCTCTCTCTCCCTCTAACACACACAGTGTCTCGCTCTCTCTCTCCCTCTAACACACAGTCTCTCTCTCTCTCTCTCTCTAACATACTCTGTCTCTCTCTCTCTCTCTCCAATACACACACTGTCTCACTCTCTCTCTAACACACGCTGTCTCACTCTCTAACACACACTGTCTCTCTCTCTCTCTGTAACACACTGTCTCTCTCTCTCTCTCTAACACACACTGTCTCCTCTCTCTCTCTAACACACGCTGTCTCACTCTCTAACACACACTGTCTCTCTCTCTCTAACACACACTGTCTCTCTCTCTCTCTCACACACTCTCTCTCTCTCTCTCTCTCACACTCACTGTCTCTCTCTCTCTCTCTCACATGCACTGTCTCTCTCTCTCTCTCTCACACGCACTCTCTCTCTCTCTAACACACATCGTCTTTCGCTCTCTCTCTAATACACACTGTCTCTCTCTCTCTCTCTAACACACACTGTCTCTCTCTCTCTGACACACACTGTCTCTCTCTCTCTCTCTAACACACACTGTCTCTCTCTCTCTCTCTAACACACACTGTCTCTCTCTAACCCACACAGTCTCTCTCTCGAACACACACTGTCTCTCTCACTCTCTCTGTATCACACACCGTCTCTCTCTCTCTCCCTCTAACACACACTGTGTCTCGCTCACTCTAATACACACTGTCTCTCTCTCTCTCTAACAATCACTGTCTCACTCTGTTTCTAACACACACTGTCGCTCTCTCTCTAACACACACTGTCTCTCACTCTCTCTCTCCCTCTAACACACAGTCTCTCTCTCTCTCACTCTAACATACACTGTCTCTCTCTCTCTGACACTGTCTCACTCTTTCTCTAACACACACTGTCTCACTCTCTCTCTAACACACACTGTCTCTCTCTCTCTCTGACACTGTCTCACTCTTTCTCTAACACATACTGTCTCACTCTCTCTCTCTCAAACACACACTGTCTCTCTCTCTCTCTAACACACACTGTCTCTCTCTCTAACACACACTGTCTCTCTCTCTCTCTAACACACACTGTCTCTCTCTCTCTCTAACACACACTGTCTCACACTCTCTCTAACACACACTATCTCTCGCTCTCTCCCTAATACACACACTGTCTCTCTCTCTCTCTCTCTAACACACGCTGTCTCTCTCTCTAACACACACTGTCTCTCTCTCTAACACACACTGTCTCTCTCTCTAACACACACTGTCTCTCTCTCTCTCTAACACACACTGTCTCTCTCTCTCTAACACACACTGTCTCTCTCTCTCTAACACACACTGTCTCTCTCTCTCTCTAACACACACTGTCTCTCTCTCTCTAACACACACTGTCTCTCTCTCTCTAACACACACTGTCTCTCTCTCTCTCTCTAACACACACAGTCTCTCTCTCTAACACACACTGTCTCTCGCTCTCTCTCTCTAACACACACTGTCTCTCTCTCTAACACACACTGTCTCTCTCTCTCTGTAACACACTGTCTCTCACTCACTCTCTAACACACACTGTCTCTCTCTCTCTCTCTGACACACACTGTCTCACTCTCTCTCTAACACACACTGTCTCACTCTCTCTCTAACACACACTGTCTCTCACTCTCTCTCTAACACACACTGTCTCTCTCTCTCTCTAACACACACTGTCTCTCTCTCTCCCTCTCACACACAGTCTCTCTCTCTCCCTCTCACACACAGTCTCTCTCTCTCTCTCTCTCCAATACACACACTGTCTCACTCTCTCTCTAACACACGCTGTCTCACTCTCTAACACACACTGTCTCTCTCTCTCTCTGTAACACACTGTCTCTCTCTCTCTCTCTAACACACACTGTCTGACTCTCTCTCAAACACACACTGTCTCACTCTCTAACACACACTGTCTCTCTCTCTCTCTGTAACACACTGTCTCTCTCTCTCTCTCTAACACACACTGTCTCACTCTCTCTCAAACACACACTGTCTCACTCTCTCTCAAACACACACTGTCTCTCTCTCTCTCAAACACACACTGTCTCTCTCTCTCTCTCTGTAACACACACTGTCTCTCTCTAACCCACACGGTCTCTCTCTCGAACACACACTGTCTCTCTCTCTCTCTCTCGAACATACACTGTCTCTCTCTCTCCCTCTAACACACACAGTCTCTCTCTCTCTCTCTAATACACGCACTGTCTCACACTCTCTCTAACACACACTGTCTCTCGCTCTCTCCCTAATACACACACTGTCTCCTCTCTCTCTCTAACACACGCTGTCTCACTCTCTAACACACACTGTCTCTCTCTCTCTCTGACACACACTGTCTCTCTCTCTCTCTCTAACACACACTGTCTCTCTCTCTCTCTCTAACACACACTGTCTCTCTCTAACCCACACTGTCTCTCTCTCGAACACACACTGTCTCTCTCTCTCTCTGACACACACTGTCTCTCTCTCTCTCTCTAACACACACTGTCTCTCTCTCTCTCTCTAACACACACTGTCTCTCTCTAACCCACACAGTCTCTCTCTCGAACACACACTGTCTCTCTCACTCTCTCTGTATCACACACCGTCTCTCTCTCTCTCCCTCTAACACACACAGTGTCTCGCTCTCTCTCCCTCTAACACACAGTCTCTCTCTCTCTCTCTCTCTAACATACTCTGTCTCTCTCTCTCTCTCTCTCCAATACACACACTGTCTCACTCTCTCTCTAACACACGCTGTCTCACTCTCTAACACACACTGTCTCTCTCTCTCTCTGTAACACACTGTCTCTCTCTCTCTCTCTAACACACACTGTCTCCTCTCTCTCTCTAACACACGCTGTCTCACTCTCTAACACACACTGTCTCTCTCTCTCTAACACACACTGTCTCTCTCTCTCTCTCACACACTGTCTCTCTCTCTTTCTCTCACACTCACTGTCTCTCTCTCTTTCTCTCACATGCACTGTCTCTCTCTCTTTCTCTCACACGCACTCTCTCTCTCTCTAACACACATCGTCTTTCGCTCTCTCTCTAATACACACTGTCTCTCTCTCTCTCTCTAACACACACTCTCTCTCTCTCTCTGACACACACTGTCTCTCTCTCTCTCTCTAACACACACTGTCTCTCTCTCTCTCTCTAACACACACTGTCTCTCTCTAACCCACACAGTCTCTCTCTCGAACACACACTGTCTCTCTCACTCTCTCTGTATCACACACCGTCTCTCTCTCTCTCCCTCTAACACACACTGTGTCTCGCTCACTCTAATACACACTGTCTCTCTCTCTCTCTAACAATCACTGTCTCACTCTGTTTCTAACACACACTGTCGCTCTCTCTCTAACACACACTGTCTCTCACTCTCTCTCTCCCTCTAACACACAGTCTCTCTCTCTCTCACTCTAACATACACTGTCTCTCTCTCTCTGACACTGTCTCACTCTTTCTCTAACACACACTGTCTCACTCTCTCTCTAACACACACTGTCTCTCTCTCTCTCTGACACTGTCTCACTCTTTCTCTAACACATACTGTCTCACTCTCTCTCTCTCAAACACACACTGTCTCTCTCTCTCTCTAACACACACTGTCTCTCTCTCTAACACACACTGTCTCTCTCTCTCTCTAACACACACTGTCTCTCTCTCTCTCTAACACACACTGTCTCACTCTCTCTGTAACACACACTGTCTCTCTCTCTCGCTAACACACACTGTCTCTCTCTCTAACACACACTGTCTCTCTCTCTCTCTAACACACACTGTCTCTCTCTCTCTCTAACACACACTGTCTCACTCTCTCTGTAACACACACTGTCTCTCTCTCTCTCTCTCTAACACACACTGTCTCACTCTCTCTGTAACACACACTGTCTCTCTCTCTCTCTCGCTAACACACACTGTCTCTCTCTCTAACACACACTGTCTCTCTCTCTCTCTCAAACACACACTGTCTCTCTCTCTCTCTGTGACACACACTGTCTCTCTCTCTCTCTCTGTGACACACACTGTCTCTCTCTCTCTAACACACACTGTCTCTCTCTCTCTCTCTCTAACACTCACTGTCTCTGTCTCTCTCTCTAACACACACTGTCTCTCTCTCTCTCTCAACACACACTGTCTCTCTCTCTCTCTCAAACACACACTGTCTCTCTCTCTCTCTCTGTGACACACACTGTCTCTCTCTCTCTCTCTGTGACACACACTGTCTCTCTCTCTAACACACACTGTCTCTCTCTCTCTCTCAAACACACACTGTCTCTCTCTCTAACACACACTGTCTCTCTCTCTAACACACACTGTCTCTCTCTCTCTCTCGCTAACACACACTGTCTCTCTCTCTAACACACACTGTCTCTCTCTCTAACACACACTGTCTCTCTCTCTCTCTAACACACACTGTCTCTCTCTCTCTCTCTAACACACACTGTCTCTCTCTCTCTCACACACACACTGTCTCACTCTCTCTCAAACACACACTGTCTCTCTCTCTCTCTCTCTCTGTAACACACACTGTCTCTCTCTAACCCACACGGTCTCTCTCTCGAACACACACTGTCTCTCTCTCTCTCTCTCGAACATACACTGTCTCTCTCTCTCCCTCTAACACACACAGTCTCTCTCTCTCTCTCTAATACACGCACTGTCTCTCTCTCTCTCTAACACACACTGTCTCACTCTCTCTGTAACACACACTGTCTCTCTCTCTCTCTCTCTAACACACACTGTCTCTCTCTCTCTCTCTGTGACACACACTGTCTCTCTCTCTCTCTCTGTGACACACACTGTCTCTCTCTCTCTCTCTAACACACACTGTCTCTCTCTCTCTCTCAAACACACACTGTCTCTCTCTCTCTCTCTCTGTGACACACACTGTCTCTCTCTCTCTCTCGCTAACACACACTGTCTCTCTCTCTCTCTCAAACACACACTGTCTCTCTCTCTCTCTCTGTGACACACACTGTCTCTCTCTCTCTCGCTAACACACACTGTCTCTCTCTCTAACACACACTGTCTCTCTCTCTCTCGCTAACACACACTGTCTCTCTCTCTAACACACACTGTCTCTCTCTCTCTCTCACACACACTGTCTCTCTCTCTCTCGCTAACACACACTGTCTCTCTCTCTAACACACACTGTCTCTCTCTCTCTC
Organism: Hemiscyllium ocellatum; assembly: GCF_020745735.1. Taxonomy (NCBI): domain Eukaryota; kingdom Metazoa; phylum Chordata; class Chondrichthyes; order Orectolobiformes; family Hemiscylliidae; genus Hemiscyllium; species Hemiscyllium ocellatum. The sequence goes on along the minus strand of NW_026867710.1, from coordinate 62,621 downwards.
TAACACACACTGTCTCTCTCTCTCTCTGTAACACACACTGTCTCTCTCTCTAACACACACTGTCTCTCTCTCTCTCGCTAACACACACTGTCTCTCTCTCTAACACACACTGTCTCTCTCTCTCTCTCTAACACACACTGTCTCTCTCTCTAACACACACTGTCTCTCTCTCTCTCTCGCTAACACACACTGTCTCTCTCTCTAACACACACTGTCTCTCTCTCTCTCTCAAACACACACTGTCTCTCTCTCTAACACACACTGTCTCTCTCTCTAACACACACTGTCTCTCTCTCTCTCTAACACACACTGTCTCTCTCTCTCTCTCTAACACACACTGTCTCTCTCTCTCTCAAACACACACTGTCTCACTCTCTCTCAAACACACACTGTCTCTCTCTCTCTCTCTCTCTGTAACACACACTGTCTCTCTCTAACCCACACGGTCTCTCTCTCGAACACACACTGTCTCTCTCTCTCTCTCTCGAACATACACTGTCTCTCTCTCTCCCTCTAACACACACAGTCTCTCTCTCTCTCTCTAATACACGCACTGTCTCTCTCTCTCTCTAACACACACTGTCTCACTCTCTCTCTAACACACACTGTCTCTCTCTCTCTCTCTCTAACACACACTGTCTCTCTCTCTCTCTCTGTGACACACACTGTCTCTCTCTCTCTCTCTGTGACACACACTGTCTCTCTCTCTCTCTCTCTAACACACACTGTCTCTCTCTCTCTCTCAAACACACACTGTCTCTCTCTCTCTCTCTGTGACACACACTGTCTCTCTCTCTCTCTCTGTGACACACACTGTCTCTCTCTCTCTCTCTCTGTGACACACACTGTCTCTCTCTCTCTCTCGCTAACACACACTGTCTCTCTCTCTAACACACACTGTCTCTCTCTCTCTCTCAAACACACACTGTCTCTCTCTCTCTCTCTGTGACACACACTGTCTCTCTCTCTCTCGCTAACACACACTGTCTCTCTCTCTAACACACACTGTCTCTCTCTCTCTCGCTAACACACACTGTCTCTCTCTCTAACACACACTGTCTCTCTCTCTCTCTCTCGAACATACACTGTCTCTCTCTCTCCCTCTAACACACACAGTCTCTCTCTCTCTCTCTAATACACGCACTGTCTCACACTCTCTCTAACACACACTGTCTCTCGCTCTCTCCCTAATACACACACTGTCTCCTCTCTCTCTCTAACACACGCTGTCTCACTCTCTAACACACACTGTCTCTCTCTCTCTCTGACACACACTGTCTCTCTCTCTCTCTCTAACACACACTGTCTCTCTCTCTCTCTCTAACACACACTGTCTCTCTCTAACCCACACAGTCTCTCTCTCGAACACACACTGTCTCTCTCTCTCTCTGACACACACTGTCTCTCTCTCTCTCTCTAACACACACTGTCTCTCTCTCTCTCTCTAACACACACTGTCTCTCTCTAACCCACACAGTCTCTCTCTCGAACACACACTGTCTCTCTCACTCTCTCTGTATCACACACCGTCTCTCTCTCTCTCCCTCTAACACACACAGTGTCTCGCTCTCTCTCTCCCTCTAACACACAGTCTCTCTCTCTCTCTCTCTCTAACATACTCTGTCTCTCTCTCTCTCTCTCTCCAATACACACACTGTCTCACTCTCTCTCTAACACACGCTGTCTCACTCTCTAACACACACTGTCTCTCTCTCTCTCTGTAACACACTGTCTCTCTCTCTCTCTCTAACACACACTGTCTCCTCTCTCTCTCTAACACACGCTGTCTCACTCTCTAACACACACTGTCTCTCTCTCTCTAACACACACTGTCTCTCTCTCTCTCTCACACACTGTCTCTCTCTCTTTCTCTCACACGCACTGTCTCTCTCTCTTTCTCTCACATGCACTGTCTCTCTCTCTTTCTCTCACACGCACTCTCTCTCTCTCTAACACACATCGTCTTTCGCTCTCTCTCTAATACACACTGTCTCTCTCTCTCTCTCTAACACACACTGTCTCTCTCTCTCTCACACACACTGTCTCTCTCTCTCTCTCTAACACACACTGTCTCTCTCTCTCTCTCTAACACACACTGTCTCTCTCTAACCCACACAGTCTCTCTCTCGAACACACACTGTCTCTCTCACTCTCTCTGTATCACACACCGTCTCTCTCTCTCTCCCTCTAACACACACTGTGTCTCGCTCACTCTAATACACACTGTCTCTCTCTCTCTCTAACAATCACTGTCTCACTCTGTTTCTAACACACACTGTCGCTCTCTCTCTAACACACACTGTCTCTCACTCTCTCTCTCCCTCTAACACACAGTCTCTCTCTCTCTCACTCTAACATACACTGTCTCTCTCTCTCTGACACTGTCTCACTCTTTCTCTAACACACACTGTCTCACTCTCTCTCTAACACACACTGTCTCTCTCTCTCTCTGACACTGTCTCACTCTTTCTCTAACACATACTGTCTCACTCTCTCTCTCTCAAACACACACTGTCTCTCTCTCTCTCTAACACACACTGTCTCTCTCTCTAACACACACTGTCTCTCTCTCTCTCTAACACACACTGTCTCTCTCTCTCTCTAACACACACTGTCTCACTCTCTCTGTAACACACACTGTCTCTCTCTCTCTCGCTAACACACACTGTCTCTCTCTCTAACACACACTGTCTCTCTCTCTCTCTAACACACACTGTCTCTCTCTCTCTCTAACACACACTGTCTCACTCTCTCTGTAACACACACTGTCTCTCTCTCTCTCTCTCTAACACACACTGTCTCACTCTCTCTCTAACACACACTGTCTCTCTCTCTCTCTCGCTAACACACACTGTCTCTCTCTCTAACACACACTGTCTCTCTCTCTCTCTCAAACACACACTGTCTCTCTCTCTCTCTGTGACACACACTGTCTCTCTCTCTCTCTCTGTGACACACACTGTCTCTCTCTCTCTAACACACACTGTCTCTCTATCTCTCTCTCTAACACTCACTGTCTCTGTCTCTCTCTCTAACACACACTGTCTCTCTCTCTCTCTCAAACACACACTGTCTCTCTCTCTCTCTCAAACACACACTGTCTCTCTCTCTCTCTCTGTGACACACACTGTCTCTCTCTCTCTCTCTGTGACACACACTGTCTCTCTCTCTAACACACACTGTCTCTCTCTCTCTCTCAAACACACACTGTCTCTCTCTCTAACACACACTGTCTCTCTCTCTAACACACACTGTCTCTCTCTCTCTCTCGCTAACACACACTGTCTCTCTCTCTAACACACACTGTCTCTCTCTCTAACACACACTGTCTCTCTCTCTCTCTAACACACACTGTCTCTCTCTCTCTCTCTAACACACACTGTCTCTCTCTCTCTCAAACACACACTGTCTCACTCTCTCTCAAACACACACTGTCTCTCTCTCTCTCTCTCTCTGTAACACACACTGTCTCTCTCTAACCCACACGGTCTCTCTCTCGAACACACACTGTCTCTCTCTCTCTCTCTCGAACATACACTGTCTCTCTCTCTCCCTCTAACACACACAGTCTCTCTCTCTCTCTCTAATACACGCACTGTCTCTCTCTCTCTCTAACACACACTGTCTCACTCTCTCTGTAACACACACTGTCTCTCTCTCTCTCTCTCTAACACACACTGTCTCTCTCTCTCTCTCTGTGACACACACTGTCTCTCTCTCTCTCTCTGTGACACACACTGTCTCTCTCTCTCTCTCTAACACACACTGTCTCTCTCTCTCTCTCAAACACACACTGTCTCTCTCTCTCTCTCTGTGACACACACTGTCTCTCTCTCTCTCTCGCTAACACACACTGTCTCTCTCTCTCTCTCAAACACACACTGTCTCTCTCTCTCTCTCTGTGACACACACTGTCTCTCTCTCTCTCGCTAACACACACTGTCTCTCTCTCTAACACACACTGTCTCTCTCTCTCTCTAACACACACTGTCTCTCTCTCTAACACACACTGTCTCTCTCTCTCTCTAACACACACTGTCTCTCTCTCTCTCGCTAACACACACTGTCTCTCTCTCTAACACACACTGTCTCTCTCTCTCTCTAACACACACTGTCTCTCTCTCTCTCGCTAACACACACTGTCTCTCTCTCTAACACACACTGTCTCTCTCTCTCTCGCTAACACACACTGTCTCTCTCTCTAACACACACTGTCTCTCTCTCTCTCTCTAACACACACTGTCTCTCTCTCTAACACACACTGTCTCTCTCTCTCTCTCTCTAACACACACTGTCTCTCTCTCTAACACACACTGTCTCTCTCTCTCTCTCAAACACACACTGTCTCTCTCTCTAACACACACTGTCTCTCTCTCTAACACACACTGTCTCTCTCTCTCTCTAACACACACTGTCTCTCTCTCTCTCTCTAACACACACTGTCTCTCTCTCTCTCAAACACACACTGTCTCACTCTCTCTCAAACACACACTGTCTCTCTCTCTCTCTCTCTCTGTAACACACACTGTCTCTCTCTAACCCACACGGTCTCTCTCTCGAACACACACTGTCTCTCTCTCTCTCTCTCGAACATACACTGTCTCTCTCTCTCCCTCTAACACACACAGTCTCTCTCTCTCTCTCTAATACACGCACTGTCTCTCTCTCTCTCTAACACACACTGTCTCACTCTCTCTGTAACACACACTGTCTCTCTCTCTCTCTCTCTAACACACACTGTCTCTCTCTCTCTCTCTGTGACACACACTGTCTCTCTCTCTCTCTCTGTGACACACACTGTCTCTCTCTCTCTCTCTCTAACACACACTGTCTCTCTCTCTCTCTCAAACACACACTGTCTCTCTCTCTCTCTCTGTGACACACACTGTCTCTCTCTCTCTCTCTGTGACACACACTGTCTCTCTCTCTCTCTCTCTGTGACACACACTGTCTCTCTCTCTCTCTCGCTAACACACACTGTCTCTCTCTCTAACACACACTGTCTCTCTCTCTCTCTCAAACACACACTGTCTCTCTCTCTCTCTCTGTGACACACACTGTCTCTCTCTCTCTCGCTAACACACACTGTCTCTCTCTCTAACACACACTGTCTCTCTCTCTCTCGCTAACACACACTGTCTCTCTCTCTAACACACACTGTCTCTCTCTCTCTCTAACACACACTGTCTCTCTCTCTCTCTCTAACACACACTGTCTCTCTCTCTAACACACACTGTCTCTCTCTCTCTCTAACACACACTGTCTCTCTCTCTCTCGCTAACACACACTGTCTCTCTCTCTAACACACACTGTCTCTCTCTCTCTCGCTAACACACACTGTCTCTCTCTCTAACACACACTGTCTCTCTCTCTCTAACACACACTGTCTCTCTCTCTCTCGCTAACACACACTGTCTCTCTCTCTAACACACACTGTCTCTCTCTCTCTCTAACACACACTGTCTCTCTCTCTCTCTAACACACACTGTCTCACTCTCTCTGTAACACACACTGTCTCACTCTCTCTGTAACACACACTGTCTCTCTCTCTCTCTCTCTAACACACACTGTCTCTCTCTCTCTAACACACACTGTCTCACTCTCTCTGTAACACACACTGTCTCTCTCTCTCTCTCGCTAACACACACTGTCTCTCTCTCTAACACACACTGTCTCTCTCTCTCTCTCAAACACACACTGTCTCTCTCTCTCTCTCTGTGACACACACTGTCTCTCTCTCTCTAACACACACTGTCTCTCTCTCTCTCTCACACACAAACACACACTGTCTCTCTCTCTGTAACACACACTGTCTCTCTCTAACACACACTGTCTCTCTCTCTCTCAAACACACACTGTCTCTCTCTCTCTCTGTAACACACACTGTCTCTCTCTAACCCACACTGTCTCTCTCTCAAACACACACTGTCTCTCTCTCTGTCTCTCTCTAACATACACTGTCTCTCTCTCTCCCTCTCACACACACAGTCTCTCTCTCTCTAATACACGCACTGTCTCACACTCTCTCTAACACACTGTCTCTCGCTCTCTCTAACACACACACTGTCTCCTCTCTCTCTCTAACACACGCTGTCTCACTCTCTCTCTAACACATACTGTCTCTCTCTCTCTCTGTAACACACTGTCTCTCTCTCTCTCTAACACACACTGTCTCTCTCTCTCTCTCTCTAATACACACACTGTCTCTCTCCTCTAACACACACTGTCTCTCTCTCCCTCTAACACACACTGTCTCTCTCTCTCTCTCCCTCTAACACACAGTCTCTCTCTCTCTCTCTCTCGAACATACACTGTCTCTCTCTCTCTCTAACACACACTGTCTCTCTCTCTCTCTCTCTAATACACACACTGTCTCTCTCCTCTAACACACACTGTCTCTCTCTCCCTCTAACACACACTGTCTCTCTCTCTCTCTCCCTCTAACACACAGTCTCTCTCTCTCTCTCTCTCTCGAACATACACTGTCTCTCTCTCTCCCTCTAACACACACAGTCTCTCTCTCTCTCTCTCTAATACACGCACTGTCTCACACTCTCTCTAACACACACTATCTCTCGCTCTCTCCCTAATACACACACTGTCTCCTCTCTCTCTCTCTCTAACACACGCTGTCTCTCTCTCTAACACACACTGTCTCTCTCTCTAACACACACTGTCTCTCTCTCTAACACACACTGTCTCTCTCTCTCTCTAACACACACTGTCTCTCTCTCTCTAACACACACTGTCTCTCTCTCTCTCTAACACACACTGTCTCTCTCTCTCTAACACACACTGTCTCTCTCTCTCTCTAACACACACTGTCTCTCTCTCTCTCTCTAACACACACAGTCTCTCTCTCTAACACACACTGTCTCTCGCTCTCTCTCTCTAACACACACTGTCTCTCTCTCTAACACACACTGTCTCTCTCTCTCTGTAACACACTGTCTCTCACTCACTCTCTAACACACACTGTCTCTCTCTCTCTCTCTGACACACACTGTCTCACTCTCTCTCTAACACACACTGTCTCACTCTCTCTCTAACACACACTGTCTCTCACTCTATCTCTCTAACACACACTGTCTCTCTCTCTCTCTAACACACACTGTCTCTCTCTCTCCCTCTCACACACAGTCTCTCTCTCTCCCTCTCACACACAGTCTCTCTCTCTCTCTCTCTCCAATACACACACTGTCTCACTCTCTCTCTAACACACGCTGTCTCACTCTCTAACACACACTGTCTCTCTCTCTCTCTGTAACACACTGTCTCTCTCTCTCTCTCTAACACACACTGTCTCTCTCTCTCTCTAACACACACTGTCTGACTCTCTCTCAAACACACACTGTCTCACTCTCTCTCAAACACACACTGTCTCACTCTCTAACACACACTGTCTCTCTCTCTCTCTGTAACACACTGTCTCTCTCTCTCTCTCTAACACACACTGTCTCACTCTCTCTCAAACACACACTGTCTCACTCTCTCTCAAACACACACTGTCTCTCTCTCTCTCAAACACACACTGTCTCTCTCTCTCTCTCTGTAACACACACTGTCTCTCTCTAACCCACACGGTCTCTCTCTCGAACACACACTGTCTCTCTCTCTCTCTCTCGAACACACACTGTCTCTCTCTCTCCCTCTAACACACACAGTCTCTCTCTCTCTCTCTAATACACGCACTGTCTCACACTCTCTCTAACACACACTGTCTCTCGCTCTCTCCCTAATACACACACTGTCTCCTCTCTCTCTCTAACACACGCTGTCTCACTCTCTAACACACACTGTCTCTCTCTCTCTCTAACACACACTGTCTCTCTCTCTCTCTCTAACACACACTGTCTCTCTCTCTCTCTCTCTCTCTAACACACACTGTCTCTCTCTCTCTCTCTAACACACACTGTCTCTCTCTCTATCACACACAGTCTCTCTCTCTAACACACACTGTCTCTCTCTCTCTCTAACACACACTGTCTCACTCTCTAACACACACTGTCTCTCTTTCTCTCTCTGACACACACTGTCTCACTCTCTCTCTAACACACACTGTCTCTCTCTCTCTCTCTGACACACACTGTCTCACTCTCTCTCTAACACACACTGTCTCTCACTCTCTCTCTCTAACACACTCTCTCTCTCTCTCTCAAACACACACTGTCTTTCTCTCTCTCTGTAACAGACACTGTCTCTCTCTAACCCACACTATCTCTCTCTCTCTCTCTCAAACACACACTGTCTCTCTCTCTTTCTCTCTAACACACACTGTGTCACTCTCTAACACATACTGTCTCTCTCTCTCTCTCAATAATGCACACTGTCTCTCTCACTCTCTCCCTATAACGCACACCGTGTCTCTCTCTCTCTCTCTAACACACACTGTCTCACTCTCTAACACATACCGTTTTTCTCTCTCTCTCCCTCAAACACACACTGTCTCTCTCTCTCCCTCTAACACACACTGTCTCTCTCTCTCCCTCTAACACACACTGTCTCTCTCTCTCACTCTCTCTCTCTCTCTAACACACACTGTCTCTCTCTCTCTCTAACACACACTGTCTCTCTCTCTCCCTCTCACACACAGTCTCTCTCTCTCCCTCTCACACACAGTCTCTCTCTCTCTCTCTCTCTCCAATACACACACTGTCTCACTCTCTCTCTAACACACGCTGTCTCACTCTCTAACACACACTGTCTCTCTCTCTCTCTGTAACACACTGTCTCTCTCTCTCTCTCTAACACACACTGTCTCTCTCTCTCTCTAACACACACTGTCTCTCTCTCTCTCAAACACACACTGTCTCACTCTCTCTCAAACACACACTGTCTCACTCTCTAACACACACTGTCTCTCTCTCTCTCTGTAACACACTGTCTCTCTCTCTCTCTCTAACACACACTGTCTCACTCTCTCTCAAACACACACTGTCTCACTCTCTCTCAAACACACACTGTCTCTCTCTCTCTCAAACACACACTGTCTCTCTCTCTCTCAAACACACACTGTCTCTCTCTCTCTCTCTGTAACACACACTGTCTCTCTCTAACCCACACGGTCTCTCTCTCGAACACACACTGTCTCTCTCTCTCTCTCTCGAACATACACTGTCTCTCTCTCTCCCTCTAACACACACAGTCTCTCTCTCTCTCTCTAATACACGCACTGTCTCACACTCTCTCTAACACACACTGTCTCTCGCTCTCTCCCTAATACACACACTGTCTCCTCTCTCTCTCTAACACACGCTGTCTCACTCTCTAACACACACTGTCTCTCTCTCTCTAACACACACTGTCTCTCTCTCTCTCTCTAACACACACTGTCTCTCTCTCTCTCTCTCTCTCTAACACACACTGTCTCTCTCTCTCTCTCTAACACACACTGTCTCTCTCTCTATCACACACAGTCTCTCTCTCTAACACACACTGTCTCTCTCTCTCTCTAACACACACTGTCTCACTCTCTAACACACACTGTCTCACTCTCTAACACACACTGTCTCTCTCTCTCTCTCTCTGACACACACTGTCTCACTCTCTCTCTAACACACACTGTCTCTCTCTCTCTCTCTGACACACACTGTCTCACTCTCTCTCTAACACACACTGTCTCTCACTCTCTCTCTCTAACACACTCTCTCTCTCTCTCTCAAACACACACTGTCTTTCTCTCTCTCTGTAACAGACACTGTCTCTCTCTAACCCACACTATCTCTCTCTCTCTCTCTCTCAAACACACACTGTCTCTCTCTCTTTCTCTCTAACACACACTGTGTCACTCTCTAACACATACTGTCTCTCTCTCTCTCTCAATAATGCACACTGTCTCTCTCACTCTCTCCCTATAACGCACACTGTGTCTCTCTCTCTCTCTCTAACACACACTGTCTCACTCTCTAACACATACCGTTTTTCTCTCTCTCTCCCTCAAACACACACTGTCTCTCTCTCTCCCTCTAACACACACTGTCTCTCTCTCTCACTCTCTCTCTCTCTCTCTAACACACACTGTCTCTCTCTGTAACACACACTGTCTCTCTCTCTCTAACACACACTGTCTCTCTCTCGAACACACACCGTTTCTCTCTCTCTCTAACACACACTGTCTCTCTCTCTCCCTCTAACACACACTGTCTCTCTCTCTCACTCTCTCTCTCTCTCTAACACACACTGTCTCTCTCTGTAACACACACTGTCTCTCTCTCTCTCTCTAACACACACTGTCTCTCTCTCGAACACACACCGTTTCTCTCTCTCTCTCTAACACTCACTGTCTCACTCTCTCTCTCTAACACTCACTCTCTCTCTCTAACACACACTGTCTCACTCTCTCTCTCTAATACACACTGTCTCTCGCTCTCTCTCTCTAACACACACTGTCTCACTCTCTCTCTCTAACACACACTGTCTCTCGCTCTCTCTCTCTAACACACACTGTCTCACTCTCTCTCTCTCTAACACACACTGTCTCTCTCTCTCTCGCTAACATACACTGTCTCTCTCTCTAACACACACTGTCTCTCTCTCTGTCTCTAACACACACTGTCTCTCTCTCTCTCTCTGTAACACACTGTCTCTCTCTCTCTCTCTCTCTAACACACACTGTCTCTCCCTCTCTCTAACACACACTGTCTCACTCTCTCTCTCTAACACACACTGTCTCTCTCTAACCCACACTGTCTCTCTCTCGAACACACACTGTCTCTCTCTAACCCACACTGTCTCTCTCTCGAACACACACTGTCTCTCTCTCTGTCTCTCTCTAACATACACTGTCTCTCTCTCTCCCTCTAACACACAGTCTCTCTCTCTCTCTAATACACGCACTGTCTCACACTCTCTCTAACACACTGTCTCTCTCTCTCCCTCTAACACACAGTCTCACTCTCTCTCTCTCTAACACACTGTCTCTCGCTCTCTCTCTAATACACACACTGTCTCATCTCTCTCTCCAACACACACTGTCTCTCTCTCTAACACACACTGTCTCTCTCTCTAACACACACTGTCTCTCTCTGTATCACACACTGTCTCTCTCTCTCTCTGTAACACACACTGTCTCTCTCTCTCTCTCTCTAACACACGCTGTCTCACTCTCTAACACACACTGTCTCTCTCTCACTCTCTCTAACACACACTGTCTCTCTCAAACACACACACTCTCTCTCTCTCTCAAACACACACTGTCTCTCTCTCTCTGTAACACACACTGTCTCTCTCTAACCCACACTGTCTCTCTCTCGAACATACACTGTCTCTCTCTCTCTCTCTCTCTCTCTAACATACACTGCCTCTCTCTCTCTCTGACACACACTGTCTCTCTCTCTCTCTCTGACACACACTGTCTCTCTCTCTCTCTCGCTAACACACACTGTCTCTCTCTCTAACACACACTGTCTCTCTCTCTCTCACAAACACACACTGTCTCTCTCTCTCTCTCACACACACTGACTCACTCTCTCTGTAACACACACTGTCTCTCTCTCTCTCTCGCTAACACACACTGTCTCTCTCTCTCTCTCGCTAACACACACTGTCTCTCTCTCTAACACACACTGTCTCTCTCTCTCTCTCACACAAACACACACTGTCTCTCTCTCTGTAACACACACTGTCTCTCTCTCTCTCAAACACACACTGTCTCTCTCTCTCTCTGTAACACACACTGTCTCTCTCTAACCCACACTGTCTCTCTCTCAAACACACACTGTCTCTCTCTCTGTCTCTCTCTAACATACACTGTCTCTCTCTCTCCCTCTCACACACACAGTCTCTCTCTCTCTCTCTCTAATACACGCACTGTCTCACACTCTCTCTAACACACTGTCTCTCGCTCTCTCCCTAATACACGCACTGTCTCACACTCTCTCTAACACACTGTCTCTCGCTCTCTCCCTAACGCACACACTGTCTCCTCTCTCTCTCTAACACACGCTGTCTCACTCTCTCTCTAACACATACTATCTCTCTCTCTCTCTGTAACACACTGTCTCTCTCTCTCTCTCTCTAATACACACACTGTCTCTCTCCTCTAACACACACTGTCTCTCTCTCTCTCTCCCTCTAACACTCAGTCTCTCTCTCTCTCTCTCTCTAACATACACTGTCTCTCTCTCTCCCTCTCACACACAGTCTCTCTCTCTCTCTCTCTCCAATACACACACTGTCTCACTCTCTCTCTAACACACGCTGTCTCACTCTCTAACACACACTGTCTCTCTCTCTCTCTGTAACACACTGTCTGTCTCTCTCTCTCTCTCTCTAACACACACTGTCTCTCTCTCTCTCAAACACACACTGTCTCACTCTCTCTCAAACACACACTGTCTCACTCTCTCTCAAACACACACTGTCTCACTCTCTAACACACACTGTCTCTCTCTCTCTCTGACACTGTCTCACTCTTTCTCTAACACATACTGTCTCACTCTCTCTCTAACACACACTGTCTCTCTCTCTCAAACACACACTGTCTCTCTCTCTCTCTGTAACACACACTGTCTCTCTCTAACCCACACTGTCTCTCTCTCGAACACACACTGTCTCTCTCTCTGTCTCTCTCTAACATACACTGTCTCTCTCTCTCCCTCTAACACACACAGTCTCTCTCTCTCTCTCTAATACACGCACTGTCTCACACTCTCTCCAACACACACTGTCTCTCTCTCTAACACACACTGTCTCTCTCTCTAACACACACTGTCTCTCTCTCTCTCTCTAACACACACTGTGTCTCTCTCTCTCTCTCTAACACACACTGTCTCTCTCAAACACACACACTCTCTCTCTCTCTCAAACACACACTGTCTCTCTCTCTCTGTAACACACACTGTCTCTCTCTAACCCACACTGTCTCTCTCTCGAACATACACTGTCTCTCTCTCTCTCTCTCTCTCTCTAACATACACTGCCTCTCTCTCTCCCTCTAACACGCACTGTCTCTCGCTCCCTCTCTAATACACACACTGTCTCCTCTCTCTCTCTAACACATGCTGTCTCACTCTCTAACACACACTGTCTCTCTCTCTCTCTGACACACACTGTCTCTCTCTCTCTCTCTGACACACACTGTCTCTCTCTCTCTCTCGCTAACACACACTGTCTCTCTCTCTAACACACACTGTCTCTCTCTCTCTCACAAACACACACTGTCTCTCTCTCTCTCACACACACTGACTCACTCTCTCTGTAACACACACTGTCTCTCTCTCTCTCGCTAACACACACTGTCTCTCTCTCTCTCTCGCTAACACACACTGTCTCTCTCTCTAACACACACTGTCTCTCTCTCTCTCTCACACAAACACACACTGTCTCTCTCTCTGTAACACACACTCTCTCTCTCTCTCTGTAACACACACTGTCTCTCTCTCAAACACACACTGTCTCTCTCTCTGTCTCTCTCTAACATACACTGTCTCTCTCTCTCCCTCTCACACACACAGTCTCTCTCTCTCTCTCTCTAATACACGCACTGTCTCACACTCTCTCTAACACACTGTCTCTCGCTCTCTCCCTAATACACGCACTGTCTCACACTCTCTCTAACACACTGTCTCTCGCTCTCTCCCTAACACACACACTGTCTCCTCTCTCTCTCTAACACACGCTGTCTCACTCTCTCTCTAACACATACTGCCTCTCTCTCTCTCTGTAACACACTGTCTCTCTCTCTCTCTCTCTAATACACACACTGTCTCTCTCCTCTAACACACACTGTCTCTCTCTCTCTCTCCCTCTAACACGCAGTCTCTCTCTCTCTCTCTCTCTCTAACATACACTGTCTCTCTCTCTCCCTCTCACACACAGTCTCTCTCTCTCTCTCTCTCCAATACACACACTGTCTCACTCTCTCTCTAACACACGCTGTCTCACTCTCTAACACACACTGTCTCTCTCTCTCTCTGTAACACACTGTCTCTCTCTCTCTCTCTCTAACACACACTGTCTCTCTCTCTCTCAAACACACACTGTCTCACTCTCTCTCAAACACACACTGTCTCACTCTCTCTCAAACACACACTGTCTCACTCTCTCTCAAACACACACTGTCTCTCTCTCTCTCTCTGTAACACACACTGTCTCTCTCTAACCCACACGGTCTCTCTCTCGAACACACACTGTCTCTCTCTCTCTCTCTAACACACACAGTCTCTCTCTCTCTCTCTAATACACGCACTGTCTCACACTCTCTCTAACACACACTGTCTCTCGCTCTCTCCCTAATACACACACTGTCTCCTCTCTCTCTCTGACACACACTCTCTCTCTCTCAAACACACACTCTCTCTCTCTCTCAACACACACTGTCTTTCTCTCTCTCTGTAACAGACACTGTCTCTCTCTAACCCACACTATCTCTCTCTCTCTCTCTCAAACACACACTGTCTCTCTCTCTTTCTCTCTAACACACACTGTGTCACTCTCTAACACATACTGTCTCTCTCTCTCTCTCAATAATGCACACTGTCTCTCTCACTCTCTCCCTATAACGCACACCGTCTCTCTCTCTCTCTCTCTAACACACACTGTCTCACTCTCTAACACATACCGTTTTTCTCTCTCTCCCTCAAACACACACTGTCTCTCTCTCTCCCTCTAACACACACTGTCTCTCTCTCTCTCTCTAACACACACTGTCTCTCTCTGTAACACACACTGTCTCTCTCTCTCTCTAACACACACTGTCTCTCTCTCGAACACACACCGTTTCTCTCTCTCTCTAACACACACTGTCTCTCTCTCTCTCTCTCTCTAACACACACTCTCTCTCTCTCTCCCTAACACACAATGTCTCACTCTCTCTCTAACACACACTGTCTCTCTCTCTCTCTCTCTCTCTAACACACAGTCTCTCTCTCTCTCTAACACTCACTGTCTCACTCTCTCTCTCTAACACTCACTCTCTCTCTCTAACACACACTGTCTCTCGCTCTCTCTCTAACACACATTGTCTCTCTCTCTCTCTCTAACACACACTGTCTCTCTCTCTCTCTCTCTCTCTCTAACACGCACTGTCTCTCTCTCTAACACACACTGTCTCTCGCTCTCTCTCTAACACACACTGTCTCACTCTCTCTCTCTAATACACACTGTCTCTCGCTCTCTCTCTCTAACACACACTGTCTCACTCTCTCTCTCTAACACACACTGTCTCTCTCTCTCTCTCTCTAACACACACTGTCTCTCTCACTAACACACACTGTCTCTCTCTAACACACACTGTCTCTCTCTCGAACACACACCGTTTCCCTCTCTCTCTAACTCTCTCTCTCTCTCTCTCTCTAACACACACTGTCTCTCGCTCTCTCTCTAACACACACTGTCTCACTCTCTCTCTCTAATACACACTGTCTCTCGCTCTCTCTCTAGCACACACTGTCTCTCGCTCTCTCTCTAACACACACTGTCTCACTCTCTCTCTCTAATACACACTGTCTCTCGCTCTCTCTCTAACACACACTGTCTCACTCTCTCTCTCTAATACACACTGTCTCTCTCTCTCTCTCTAGCACACACTGTCTCTCGCTCTCTCTCTAAGACACACTGTCTCACTCTCTCTCACTAACACACACTGTCTCTCTCTAACACACACTGTCTCTCTCTCGAACACACACCGTTTCTCTCTCTCTCTAACACACACTGTCTCTCTCTCTCTCTCTCTAACACACAGTCTCTCTCTCTCTAACACACACTGTCTCTCTCTCTCTCTGTAACACTTACTGTCTCTCTCTAACCCACACTGTCTCTCTCTCGAACATACACTGTCTCTCTCTCTCTCTCTCTCTCTAACATACACTGCCTCTCTCTCTCCCTCTAACACGCACTGTCTCTCGCTCGCTCTCTAATACACACACTGTCTCCTCTCTCTCTCTAACACACACTGTCTCTCTCTCTCTCTCTGACACACACTGTCTCACTCTCTCTCTAACACACACTGTCTCTCTCTCTCTCTCGCTAACACACACTGTCTCTCTCTCTAACACACACTGTCTCTCTCTCTCTCACAAACACACACTGTCTCTCTCTCTCTCACACACACTGTCTCACTCTCTCTGTAACACACACTGTCTCTCTCTCTCTCTCGCTAACACACACTGTCTCTCTCTCTAACACACACTGTCTCTCTCTCTCTGACACACACTGTCTCACTCTCTCTCTAACACACACTGTCTCTCTCTCTCTCTCGCTAACACACACTGTCTCTCTCTCTAACACACACTGTCTCTCTCTCTCTCACAAACACACACTGTCTCTCTCTCTCTCACACACACTGTCTCACTCTCTCTGTAACACACACTGTCTCTCTCTCTCTCGCTAACACACACTGTCTCTCTCTCTAACACACACTGTCTCTCTCTCTCTCTAACACACAGTCTCTCTCTCTCTCTCTGTGACACACACTGTCTCTCCCTCTCTAACACACACTGTCTCTCTCTCTCTCTCACACACAAACACACACTGTCTCTCTCTCTGTAACACACACTGTCTCTCTCTCTCTCAAACACACACTGTCTCTCTCTCTCTCTGTAACACACACTGTCTCTCTCTAACCCACACTGTCTCTCTCTCAAACACACACTGTCTCTCTCTCTGTCTCTCTCTAACATACACTGTCTCTCTCTCTCCCTCTCACACACACAGTCTCTCTCTCTCTCTCTCTAATACACGCACTGTCTCACACTCTCTCTAACACACTGTCTCTCGCTCTCTCCCTAATACACGCACTGTCTCACACTCTCTCTAACACACTGTCTCTCGCTCTCTCCCTAACACACACACTGTCTCCTCTCTCTGTCTAACACACGCTGTCTCACTCTCTCTCTAACACATACTGTCTCTCTCTCTCTCTGTAACACACTGTCTCTCTCTCTAATACACACACTGTCTCTCTCCTCTAACACACACTGTCTCTCTCTCTCTCTCCCTCTAACACGCAGTCTCTCTCTCTCTCTCTCTCTCTAACATACACTGTCTCTCTCTCTCCCTCTCACACACAGTCTCTCTCTCTCTCTCTCTCCAATACACACACTGTCTCACTCTCTCTCTAACACACGCTGTCTCACTCTCTAACACACACTGTCTCTCTCTCTCTCTGTAACACACTGTCTCTCTCTCTCTCTCTCTAACACACACTGTCTCTCTCTCTCTCTAACACACACTGTCTCACTCTCTCTCAAACACACACTGTCTCACTCTCTCTCAAACACACACTGTCTCTCTCTCTCTCTCTCTGTAACACACACTGTCTCTCTCTAACCCGCACGGTCTCTCTCTCGAACACACACTGTCTCTCTCTCTCTCTCTAACACACACAGTCTCTCTCTCTCTCTCTAATACACGCACTGTCTCACACTCTCTCTAACACACACTGTCTCTCGCTCTCTCCCTAATACACACACTGTCTCCTCTCTCTCTCTGACACACACTGTCTCTCACTCTCTCTCTCAAACACACACTCTCTCTCTCTCAAACACACACTGTCTTTCTCTCTCTCTGTAACAGACACTGTCTCTCTCTAACCCACACTATCTCTCTCTCTCTCTCTCAAACACACACTGTCTCTCTCTCTTTCTCTCTAACACACACTGTGTCACTCTCTAACACATACTGTCTCTCTCTCTCTCTCAATAATGCACACTGTCTCTCTCACTCTCTCCCTATAACGCACACCGTCTCTCTCTCTCTCTCTCTAACACACACTGTCTCACTCTCTAACACATACCGTTTTTCTCTCTCTCCCTCAAACACACACTGTCTCTCTCTCTCCCTCTAACACACACTGTCTCTCTCTCTCTCTCTCTAACACACACTGTCTCTCTCTGTAACACACACTGTCTCTCTCTCTCTCTAACACACACTGTCTCTCTCTCGAACACACACCGTTTCTCTCTCTCTCTAACACACACTGTCTCTCTCTCTCTCTCTCTCTAACACACACTCTCTCTCTCTCTCCCTAACACACAATGTCTCACTCTCTCTCTAACACACACTGTCTCTCTCTCTCTCTAACACACACTGTCTCTCTCTCTCTCTCTAACACACAGTCTCTCTCTCTCTCTAACACTCACTGTCTCACTCTCTCTCTAACACTCACTCTCTCTCTCTAACACACACTGTCTCACTCTCTCTCTCTAATACACACTGTCTCTCGCTCTCTCTCTCTAACACACACTGTCTCACTCTCTCTCTCTAACACACACTGTCTCTCTCTCTAACACACACTGTCTCACTCTCTCTCTCTAATACACACTGTCTCTCTCAAACACACACTGTCTCTCTCTCTCTCTCTAACACACACTGTCTCTCTCTCGCTCTCTCTCTAACACACACTGTCTCTCGCTCTCTCTCTAACACACACTGTCTCTCGCTCTCTCTCTGTAACACACACTGTCTCTCGCTCTCTCTCTAACACACACTGTCTCTCGCTCTCTCTCTCTAACACACACTGTCTCACTCTCTCTCTCTAACACACACTGTCTCTCGCTCTCTCTCTCTAACACACACTGTCTCTCGCTCTCTCTCTCTAACACACACTGTCTCACTCTCTCTCTCTAACACACACTGTCTCTCGCTCTCTCTCTAACACACACTGTCTCTCGCTCTCTCTCTAACACACACTGTCTCACTCTCTCTCTCTAACACACACTGTCTCACTCTCTCTCTCTAACACACACTGTCTCTCGCTCTCTCTCTCTAACACACACTGTCTCACTCTCTCTCTAACACACACTGTCTCTCGCTCTCTCTCTAACACACACTGTCTCTCGCTCTCTCTCTAACACACACTGTCTCTCGCTCTCTCTCTGTAACACACACTGTCTCTCGCTCTCTCTCTAACACACACTGTCTCTCGCTCTCTCTCTCTCTAACACACACTGTCTCACTCTCTCTCTCTAACACACACTGTCTCTCGCTCTCTCTCTCTAACACACACTGTCTCACTCTCTCTCTCTAACACACACTGTCTCTCGCTCTCTCTCTCTAACACACACTGTCTCACTCTCTCTCTCTAACACACACTGTCTCTCGCTCTCTCTCTGTAACACATACTGTCTCTCGCTCTCTCTCTGTAACACACACTGTCTCTTGCTCTCTCTCTGTAACACACACTGTCTCTCTCTCTAACACACCGTCTCTCTCTCTCTCTAACACACACTGTCTCTCTCTCTCTAACACACACCGTCTTTCTCTCTCTCTCTCTAACACACACTGTCTCTCTCTCTCTCTAACACACACTGTCTCTCTATCTCTCTCTCTAACACTCACTGTCTCACTCTCTCTCTAACACACACTGTCTCTCTCTCTCTCTCTCTAACACACACTGTCTCTTTCTCTCTAACACACACCGTCTCTCTCTCTCTCTCTCTAACACGCACTGTCTCTGTAACACACACTGTCTCTTTCTCTCTAACACACTGTCTCTCTCTCTCTCTAACACACACCGTCTCTCTCTCTCTCACACACACATTGTCTCTCTAACACACACTGTCTCTCTCTCTCTCTCAAACACACACTGTGTCTCTCTCTCTCTCTCAAACACACACTGTCTCTCTCTCTAACACACACTGTGTGTGTCTCTCTCTCTCTCTCTCTCTAACACACACACACACACACACACACACATACGCACACACACCCCCACACACCCGCACTGAGACACATTCCCACACTGACAGAGTGAATTCGGACATATCCCACGGCAGTGTTATCCCAGGCTGAGATTGAGTCTGTTGTCAGTGTTAACACTTGTCCCCCCCGGTGTCCCTTACCTTTCTGTAATGTGCTCACAGTGAGGGAGAACAGGAGACAGGTTACTAACCCCAGGCCAGTCTGCATGGTCCCAGAGTGGGGAAGAACACACACACAATGTGCTCTCCAAGGCTAGGTCTGTTCAATCATCACGGCAACCCTGCTTTCAGTCTCATTTATACACAGCCGGAGCCAACCAGAGCCAGTGTGTGGAGATCTCCCAGCCAGGGGGACGGACAGACAAGGGAATCCGAGCTCACTGACACTCTCTCACCGAGACACACTCACACACACACACTCTCACACACACTCACACTCACACACACACACACACTCACACTTTCTCACTCTCTCACTGAGACACACACACACTCTCTCTCTCACACAGACACACAACCACACACACACACAACACACACTCTCTCACTGAGACACACACTCTCTCAGAGACACACAGACACGCTCACACACACTCTCTCACTGAGACACACACACACACACACTCTCTCACTGAGACACACACACAGACACACTCTCTCACTGAGACACACAGACACACTCTCTCACTGAGACACACACACACACACTCTCTCACTGAGACACACACACAGACACACTCTCTCTCACTGAGACACACACAGACACACTCACACTCTCTCTCACTGAGACACACAGACTCTCTCTCTCACTGAGACACACACACACACACTCTCTCTCACTGAGACACACACACACACTCTCTCTCACTGAGACACACACTCACACAGTCACAGAGAGACACACTCACAGACACACTCTCTCACTGAGACACATACACACACACACTCTCTCTCACTGAGACACACACACACACACACTCTCTCTCACTGAGACACACAGACTCTCTCTCTCACTGAGACACACACACACACACACACACTCTCTCTCACTGAGACACACACTCACACACTCTCACTGAGACACACACACACACAGTCACAGACAGACACACTCACAGACACACTCTCTCACTGAGACACACACAGACACACTAACACACACACTCTCTCTCACTGAGACACACACACACACTCACTCTCTCATTGAGACACACACACAGACACACTCTCACTGAGACACACACTCTCTCTCTCACTGAGACACACACACAGACACACTCTCACTGAGACACACACTCTCTCTCTCACTGAGACACACACACACACACTCTCTCACTGAGACACACTCACAGACACACTCTCTCTCACTGAGACACACTCACAGACACACTCTCTCTCACTGAAACACACACTCACACTCTCTCACTGAGACACACACACACACACTCTCTCTCACTGAGACACACACTCACACTCTCTCTCACTGAGACACACACTCACACTCTCTCTCACTGAGACACACACTCACACAGTCACAGAGAGACACACTCACAGACACACTCTCTCACTGAGACACATACACCCACTCTCTCAC
Source organism: Hemiscyllium ocellatum (assembly GCF_020745735.1). Lineage (NCBI taxonomy): Eukaryota > Metazoa > Chordata > Chondrichthyes > Orectolobiformes > Hemiscylliidae > Hemiscyllium > Hemiscyllium ocellatum. The sequence goes on along the minus strand of NW_026867710.1, from coordinate 41,387 downwards.
TGAGACACACACTCACACAGTCACAGAGAGACACACTCACAGACACACTCTCTCAGTGAGACACATACACACACACACTCTCTCACTGAGACACAGACACACTAACACACACACTCACTCTCCCATTGAGACACACACACAGACACACTCACTCTCACTGAGACACACACACAGACACACTCTCACTGAGACACACACTCTCTCTCTCACTGAGACACACACACAGACACACTCTCTCTCACTGAGACACACACTCACACACACACACTCACTGAGACACACACAGACACACACTCTCTCACTGAGACACACACGCAGACACCCTCTCTCTCACTGAGACACACACACTCTCTCAGAGACACACAGACACTCTCACACATACTCTCTCACTGAGACACACACACACTCTCTCACTGAGACACACACACACACACACACTCTCACTGAGACACACACACACTCTCTCACTGAGACACACACACACACACTCTCACTGAGACACACACACAGACACACTCTCTCTCACTGAGACACACACACAGACTCACACTCCCATTGAGACACACACACACACACACACACACTCTCTCTCACAGGGACACACACTCACACACTCTCTCTCACTGAGACACACACTCTCTCACTGACTCACACACACAGTCTCTCTCACTGAGACACACACTCACACACACTCTCTCTCACTGAGATACACACTCACACAGTCACAGACAGACACACTCACAGACACACTCTCTCACTGAGACACACACACAGACACACTCTCTCACTGAGACACACACACTCTCTCAGAGACACACAGACACGCTCACACACACTCTCTCACTGAGACACACACACAGACACACACTCACACACACTCTCACTGAGACACACACACACACACTCTCTCACTGAGACACACACACAGACACACTCTCTCTCACTGAGACACACTCACAGACACACACTCTCTCACTGAGACACACTCACACACACACACACACGCTCACTGAGACACACGCACAGACACACTCACTCTCACTGAGACACACACACTCTCTCATAGACACACAGACACGCTCACACACTCTCACTGAGACACACACACAGACACACTCTCTCACTGAGACACACACACACAGTCACAGAGAGACACACTCACAGACACACTCTCTCACTGAGACACACACACTCTCTCTCACTGAGACACACACACAGACTCACTCTCCCATTGAGACACACACACAGACACACTCACTCTCACTGAGACACACACACACACTCTCTCACTGAGACACACACACAGACTCACTCTCCCATTGAGACACACACACAGACACACTCACTCTCACTGAGACACACACACACTCTCTCTCACTGAGACACACACACAGACACACTCTCTCTCACTGAGACACACACACACACAGTCACAGAGAGACACACTCACAGACACACTCTCTCACTGAGACACACACACTCTCTCTCACTGAGACACACACACAGACTCACTCTCCCATTGAGACACACACACAGACACACTCACTCTCACTGAGACACACACACTCTCTCTCTCACTGAGACACACACACAGACACACTCTCTCTCACTGAGACACACACACACACACTCTCTCTCTCTCACTGAGAGACACACACACTCTCTCTCTCACTGAGACACACACAGACACACTCTCTCTCACTGAGACACACACTCACACAGTCACAGACAGACACACTCACAGACACACTCTCTCACTGAGACACACACACTCACTGAGACACACACAGACACACAGTCTCTCACTGAGACACACACGCAGACACACTCTCTCTCACTGAGACACACACACTCTCTCAGAGACACACAGACACGCTCACACTCTCTCTCTCACTGAGACACACACACACTCTCTCTCACTGAGACACACACTCACACAGTCACAGAGAGACACACTCACACACACTCTCTCTCACTGAGACACACACACACTCTCTCTCTCTCACTGAGACACACACACACACACACACTCTCTCACTGAGACACACACTCACACAGTCACAGACAGACACACACAGACACACTCTCTCTCACTGAGACACACACACAGACACTCTCTCACTGAGACACACACACTCTCTCAGAGACACACAGACACGCTCACACACACTCTCTCACTGAGACACACTCACACTCTCTCTCACTGAGACACACACACAGACACACTCTCTCTCACTGAGACACAGACTCACACAGTCACAGACAGACACACTCACAGACACACTCTCTCACTGAGACACACACACACAGACTCTCTCTCTCACTGAGACTCACACACACACTCTCTCTCTCACTGAGACTCACACACACACTCTCTCTCTCAATGAGACACACACAGTCTCTCTCACTGAGACACACACACACACAGTCACAGACAGCCACACTCACAGACACACTCTCTCACTGAGACACACACACACTTTCTCACTGAGACACACACACACACTCTCTCTCTCACTGAGACACACACTCACACAGTCACAGAGAGACACACTCACAGACACACTCTCTCACTGAGACACACACACACACAGACTCTCTCTCTCACTGAGACACACACACACACTCTCTCACTGAGACACACACACAGACAGACACACTCTCTCTCACTGAGACACACACTCCCACAGTCACAGAGAGACACACTCACAGACACACTCTCTCACTGAGACACACACACACACACTCTCTCTCTCACTGAGACACACACACAGACACACTCTCTCTCACTGAGACACACACACACACACACACTCTCTCACTGAGACACACACACAGACACACTCTCTCTCACTGAGACACAGACACTCTCTCATAGACACACAGACACGCTCACACACTCTCACTGAGACACACACACAGACACACTCTCTCACTGAGACACACACACACACAGTCACAGAGAGACACACTCACAGACACACTCTCTCACTGAGACACACACACTCTCTCTCACTGAGACACACACACAGACTCACTCTCCCATTGAGACACACACACAGACACACTCACTCTCACTGAGACACACACACTCTCTCACTCACTGAGACACACACACAGACACACTCTCTCTCACTGAGACACAGACACTCTCTCATAGACACACAGACACGCTCACACACTCTCACTGAGACACACACACAGACACACTCTCTCACTGAGACACACACACACACACACTCTCTCACTGAGACACACACACACAGTCACAGAGAGACACACTCACAGACACACTCTCTCACTGAGACACACACACAGACTCACTCTCCCATTGAGACACACACACAGACACACTCACTCTCACTGAGATACACACACACTCTCTCTCACTGAGACACACACACAGACTCACTCTCCCATTGAGACACACACACAGACACACTCACTCTCACTGAGACACACACACTCTCTCTCTCACTGAGACACACACACAGACACACTCTCTCTCACTGAGACACACACACACAGAGTCACAGAGAGACACACTCACAGACACACTCTCTCACTGAGACACACACACTCTCTCTCACTGAGACACACACACAGACTCACTCTCCCATTGAGACACACACACAGACACACTCACTCTCACTGAGACACACACACTCTCTCTCTCACTGAGACACACACACAGACACACTCTCTCTCACTGAGACACACACACACACTCTCTCTCTCTCACTGAGAGACACACACACTCTCTCTCTCACTGAGACACACACACAGACACTCTCTCACTGAGACACACACACTCTCTCAGAGACACACAGACACGCTCACACACACTCTCTCACTGAGACACACTCACACTCTCTCTCACTGAGACACACACACAGACACACTCTCTCTCACTGAGACACAGACTCACACAGTCACAGACACACACACTCACAGACACACTCTCTCACTGAGACACACACACAGAGACTCTCTCTCTCACTGAGACTCACACACACACTCTCTCTCTCAATGAGACACACACACACAGTCTCTCTCACTGAGACACACACACACACAGTCACAGACAGCCACACTCACAGACACACTCTCTCACTGAGACACACACACACTTTCTCACTGAGACACACACACACACTCTCTCTCTCACTGAGACACACACTCACACAGTCACAGAGAGACACACTCACAGACACACTCTCTCACTGAGACACACACACACTCTCTCACTGAGACACACACTCACACAGTCACAGACAGCCACACTCACAGACACACTCTCTCACTGAGACACCCACACACACACAGACACACTCTCTCTCTCAATGAGACACACACACACACACTCTCTCACTGAGACACACACACACACACACACACTCTCTCACTGAGACACACACACAGACACACTCTCTCTCACTGAGACACACACTCCCACAGTCACAGAGAGACACACTCACAGACACACTCTCTCACTGAGACACACACACACAGACACACTCTCTCTCTCTCACTGAGACACACACACACACACACTCTCTCTCACTGAGACACACACACTCTCTCTCTCTGAGACACACACACACACACTCTCTCTCTCACTGAGACACACACACTCTCTCTCTCTGAGACACACACACAGACACACTCTCTCTCACTGAGACACACACTCACACAGTCACAGACAGACACACTCACAGACACACTCTCTCTCTCACTGAGACACACACACAGACACACTCTCTCTCACTGAGACACACACTCACACACACACTCTCTCACTGAGACACACACACAGACACACTCTCTCTCACTGAGACACACACACACAGTCACAGAGAGACACACTCACAGACACACTCTCTCTCACTGAGACACACACACAGACACACTCTCTCTCACTGAGACACACACACACAGTCACAGAGAGACACACTCACAGACACACTCTCTCACTGAGACACACACACAGACACACTCTCTCTCTCTCACTGAGACACACACACACTCTCTCTCACTGAGACACACACTCACACAGTCACAGAGAGACACACTCACAGACACACTCTCTCTCACTGAGACACACACTCACACAGTCACAGAGAGACACACTCACAGACACACTCTCTCACTGAGACACACACACACACTCTCTCACTGAGACACACACACACTCTCACTGAGACACACTCACAGACACACTCTCTCACTGAGACACACACACACACAGACACACTCTCTCTCACTGAGACACACACACACACACTCTCTCTCACTGAGACACACACTCACACTCTCTCTCACTGAGACACACACTCACACAGTCACAGACAGACACACTCACACACACACTCTCTCACTGAGACACACACTCTCTCACTGAGACACACACACAGACACACTCTCTCTCACTGAGACACACACTCACACACACTCTCTGTCACTGAAACACACACACAGACAGACACACTCTCTCTCACTGAGACACACACTCACACAGTCACAGACAGACACACTCAGACACACTCTCTCACTGAGACACACACAGACACACTCTCTCTCACTGAGACACACACTCACACAGTCACAGACACACACACACACACTCTCTCTCTCACTGAGAGACACACACACACACACACTCTCTCACTGAGACACACACTCACACACACTCTCTCTCACTGAGACGCACACTCACACACTCACTGAGACACACACACAGAAACACCCACACACACTCTCTCTCACTGAGAGACACACACAGACACCCTCACACTCAGACACAGACACACTCGCTCATACACTCTCTCACTCTCAGTAACACACACGGACAGAAACAGACACACACTCTCAGTGACACACACACACAGATACACTTAATCACACACACACTCTCACACTCAGAGACACACACACACTCACTCACACTCTGTGACACACACTCAGTAACACACACACACACACACCCTCACTGACACACAGTCACACACTCACTCACAGTCTCAGTGACACACACTCTCAGTGACACGCGCACTCTCTCACTAACACACACTCACTCCCAACAGCGAGCGCGAGGTAGCGGGACAAATAGGTAAACAGATAATGAGTAGATGTCGTGACACCGACTGGGACACACTTGGTGTCAGAGGTCTGGATGGGGCCGCGTTTGTACGGAGCTCTAGAGTGGTATGTCAATAGTATGAGCAGGGAAGGGCGCCATATTGGACCTGGTACTGGGGATGGAGGTGGGAGAGGATGTGGTAGGGGACGTCTTTGGGAATAGCGACCGTAATTCCGTAGGTTTTAGAATACTCGTAGATCGCGGTCCTCGGGGAAGTGTGCTCACCTGGGCTATGCCATCAAAATCCGGGAGGAGCCGGGAAATGCGGCTATTGGAAGGGAAGTCGACGCTTGGGATGCGGGATAGCCACGTCCCCTTGGAAAGCGAGGGTTAGGAAAGGCAGGGTTTGTAAACCCGCGGGTGACGGGAGAAATCCGTGCGACTAGCCGCGAGGAAAAGGGAAGCCTACACTAGGCCTCGGCGGCTAAGAAAGGAACGGGGCCTTGAGGAATATCGGGAGAGGAGGACTAATCTCGAATGAGGGATTAAGTGGGCTCAAAGGGGTCATGAAATAACTGTTGCGAGCAGAATTCAGGAGAATCCCGAAGCCTTTCATTCTTATACAAGAAGCGAGAGGGTAACGAGAGAAAGGATTGGGTTCGCTGGAGGATTTGGAAGGAAGGCCGTGTGTCGAACCCAGAGAGAAATGGGTGGGATTCGCAATGACTACTTTGCACCAGTGTTCGCTGAGGAGAGGGACATAGAGTCGTACAGCACGGAAACAGACCCTTCGGCCCATCCCTGTCCGTGCCGACCCAGATATCCCAACCCAATCCAGTCCTACCTGCCAGCACCCGGCCCCTATCCCCCCCAAACCCTTCCTATTCATATCCCCATCCAAATACCCCTTAAATGTTGTCATTGTCCCAGCCCCCACCACATCCTCTGGCAGCTCATTCCACACACGCACCACCCTCTGGGGGGAAAAAGTTGCCCCTTAGGTCCCTTTTATATCTTTCCCCTCTCACCCTAAACCTACCCCCCTCTAGTTCTGGGCTCCCCCACCCCAGGGGGAAAAGACCTTGTCTATTTACCCTATCCATGTCCCCCTCGTGATTTTATAACCCTCTAGTTCTGGGCTCCCCCACCCCAGGGGGAACAGACCTTGTCTATTTACCCTATCCATGTCCCCCTCATGATGTTATAAACCTCTATAAGGTCACCCCTCAGCCTCCGACGCTCCAGGGAAAACAGCCCCAGCCTGTTCAGCCTCTCCCTGTAGCTCAAACCCTCCAACATCCTTGTCAATCTTTTCTGAACCCTTTCCCAACATCTTTCCGATAGGAAGGAGACCAGAATTGCACGCAATATTCCAACAGTGGCCCCTAACCAATGTCCTGTACAGCCGCAACATGACCCTCCCAACTCCTGTACTCAATACTCTGACCAATAAAGGAAAGCATACCAAACGCTGCCTTCACTATCCTATCCACCTGCGACTCCACTTTCAAGGACTATGAACCTGCACTCCAAGGTCTCTGTGTTCAGCAACACTCCCCAGGACCTTACCATTAAGTGGATAAGTCCTGCTAAGATTTGCTTTCCCAAAATGCAGCACCTCGCATTGATCTGAATTAAACTCCATCTGCCACTTCTCGGCCCATTGGCCCATCTGGTCCCGATCCTGAGGTTAACCCTCTTCGCTGCCCACTACACCCTCCAATTTTGGGGTCATCTGACCCAGATCTTTGACGGATGTTGAGACGAGAGACACAAGTTTGGTTCCTCTGGATCAAAAGGAGGGAAGGTGGGTTGGGTAGGCGAGAGGTGTATTGAGGTGGACAAATCCCCAGGACCAGATGGGATCCATCCCGGGTTACTGAGGGAGGCGGGAGGGGAAAATAGCTGGGTACCCTGACAGACATCTTTGTGGCATCCTCAAACACAGGTGATGTGCCGGAGGGTTATCCCCCTGTACTGGAAGGGCAGTAGGGATATTCCGGGTAACTACAGACTGGTGAGCCCTGACGTCGGTGGTGGGAAAGTTGCTGGAGAAGGTACTGAGGGATAAAATCGATGTATATTTGTAGGGTGGCACGGTGGCACAGTGGTTAGCACTGCTGCCTCACAGCGCCAGAGACCTGGGTTCAATTCCTGACTCAGGCGACTGACTGTGTGGAGTTTGCACATTCTCCCCGTGTCTGCGTGGGTTTCCTCCGGGTGCTCCGGTTTCCTCCCACAGTCCAAAGATGTGCAAGTCAGGTGAATTGGCCATGCTAAATTGCCCATAGTGTTCGGTAAGGGGTAAATGTAGGGGAATGGGTGGGTTGCGCTTCGGCGGGTCGGTGTGGACTTGTTGGGCCGAAGGGCCTGTTTCCACACTGTAAGTAATCTAATCTAAAAGAATGGGCTTATTAGCGATCGGCAACATGGTTTTGTGTGGGGGAGACCGTGCCTTACCAACTTAGTAGAGGTTCTTTGAGGAAGTGACCAAGTTGGTAAATGAGGGGAGGGCTGTCGATGTCATATATGCGGACATACATAGTCAGGCGTTTGACAAGGTCGACTAATGGAGAAAGTAAAGGTGCGCAGGGTGTTCTAGCGAGGTGGGTAAAGAATTGGTTGAGCAACAGGAGACAGAGAGGAGGAGGGGAAGGGTGTTTCTGTTTGTGACAGCGGGCACTGTTGGTATGACCAGCACGTTTGCAGATGGCGCAAAGACTGGGGGAGGAGCAGAAAGGACTGCCAGAGAATACAGATAGACCGCAGAGTTGGGCAGAGAAGTGGCAGATGGATTTCAATCCAGGCAAACGCGAGGCGATGCACTCAGGCAAGACCGATTCGAAGAGCGAGTTATTGAATGAACCCGGGAAAACTCGATGGGGAGAGCGATCTGGGAGTGCAGGTCCATTGGAGCCGGAAGG